>NW_006367928.1:0-840 GCF_000327345.1 Myotis davidii
TGTGTATAAACAGAAAACTGTATAGACAGCCTTCATATGCAAGAGCTAGGAGTCTGCTTTTTTAATCTCTGATGACAAGGTCTATCTAAAAACGGACATTTCTCAGTTGTAACCACAGTAGTCTATCCTTTACCCTGGAAATCATATGCACTAACTGTTAAAACTTGGGAACCTACCTTAAAGCTTGAATGGACCCTGTTGTTATAAAATACACCCAACGGAGTAAGTTCTGGTTTCGTTAACAGCTGCAGTCCACTGGATTCCCCAGTAGGTTCCTTGTGAAATAAATACCATATTCCAGCATCCTATAATTAAAAGGGTAAGATCATTAAACGCTCCTTTTATAAAGCCACTCTGTGAAAACCCTCATAAACTAAGCACTTCACAGGCAAGTTTAATCTTTTTTAACACTAACGATTCATTGTTTCAGGTTAGGAACTGACTATAAAAAAGGTGCACACTCACTCACCTAGCACCTTCAAAGCAGTGCTATCACGCTTTGAGAAAAAAAAAGCAAATTTAATTTTGCTTGCAAGTCTGGACAAAAGATAGAAATAATTGGCTGGCAGCAAAATTTCTTTTCAAAATAAGTTTCCCACTATTATCTACTTTAAAAAGTTGTGCAGAATTAGAAGCGAACAAGCTTTCCTTCCTTCCATGTGACCAGGACAGCACAGCCTTTTAGAAATACGGGTTTTTCTGTTTACCTTCAAACCTGATCAATAGCTGAGTCATACCTGTTAACAACTATCCGCCAACATGCAGGCTCACTGGCTTCTTTCAAACAACTCCAATGTCCTTCCTGTCCCGAGGCAAATTTTTGCCAAGAAAAAAAAAAAA
>NW_006367929.1:0-840 GCF_000327345.1 Myotis davidii
TAAATCTGACCTTTATGTTGCACACTACCTTCAGAGTCTCACTAAGGAGCAAATTCCACTTACACACAGTGGTAACTACCTACTAGAAAACATACAAAACATACTGCTTATTTATTCCCTTCATTTTCCTGCCTCCTTTCCCCAATTTCCTACTGATGTGTACCATATATTTCTCCCTAATCAACAAATTTATTCTCAAATCCTTACCACAAAATCTACTTCTGGGTGAACCACACAATGATATATATTTGAGATACCTCAAGGTATTGAGATAATATTGAGACTCAAAATTTATATTTAAAGACCATTTTTTATTCTCCCAGATCCCAACTAGCAGGGTGGAGGAATGGGAAAGTACATGCCTCTCCATTGAAGATCTTCCTTAGAAGGTGGACATATTATTTTATATGAAGGAAAGTTAGCCCTTGAGCATCACAAAAAGCCCTTACTCCTTCACAGGAGATGCCCTCTCTAGCATGCATGAGTGAATGCCTAACCCCAGCTTTTGGCCAAAGTCTTGTGATATTTACCCACACTATAAAGTCTGTTTTCTTTAAGGTAAATAACATGGAACTTATTGGTAATGACAAGAATATTTTCTGTGTCAGAGCCAAGCCCTCAAGTAGCTATAAACGTACTCCTTAATAATTCTTATCCCTAATTATGATTAACAGTCATTTGGTCCTGTCCAAAATATTCATGGAGACATTTTATCATATAAAAATGTCTTTGAAATTTGATACTATCAAAATATACACATTTCCCCTAGCCAGTGTAGCTCAATTGATTGTGAGCACAATTTCATGGACTGAAAGGTCACTGGTTCGATTCCCAGTCAGG
>NW_006367930.1:0-840 GCF_000327345.1 Myotis davidii
TAAAAGTTCAATAAAATATATTTTTAAAAAAAGAATGTATTTGAAAAGGTGATTCAAACTGAGCAAGTCAAACTGGAAGGGGCTAGGAGTGCGTCCCCCACAGGAGCTAGAACCAAGACATCTCTAGAGAAGAGGCAGAAGCAAAGCCAGGGCATTGTTGGTTGGCTGTAGGTTAGGGTGTTGCATTATTTTGAATGCTCACCACTATACCACCAACGTGCTGTTGCATCATTTGGGAAAGCCAACTTGGCTGTTGGTGAGTCATTGTCCTTAGGTTTCAATCTCTTAACCTTGAGGCACTTACAGGCGTGGGTTTGCTTGCGTAGGCTGCTGAGGCCTTAGAACCACCTCAGTCTAATGGCCTCCTTGTGTAATTAACACTAGTGTGTACCAACTTCTGTGCTAGCCTTGTCCAGTTGATGCATTACTGAAGTGCTCCCAACTACTTCATATATTTCACTCTAGCCATTGTCACAGCGTCATCACCTTTCCATCTGTGTCCTCTTAGATACCGTGAGTTCCTCAGAGCCAGGACTGTTATCATGATCATCATACTCCCAGCCTAACTTAGTGCCTGGCACCAAGCAGGCTCTTAATAAGTGTTTGCTAAATGAATGATCTGGTGAACAACTTTTTCCTGAATGTCTTACCTTCTAGGACCCATGGTGTCCTTTTCTCACCATATCTAAATGACAAGGGCAGAACAGGAAACAGTAGTAAACTTGGCTCTGGAAGAACTGGATTCTGGCCCTGTCTCGTGTACTAACTCTGACTGTGGGCAAAATGCATATATTCTGAGACTTAGGATTCTCATTTATAAAACCAGAATTAAAAAAAAAA
>NW_006367931.1:0-840 GCF_000327345.1 Myotis davidii
CAGGCCAGGCCAAGGGACCTCACCGGTGCATGAATCTGTGCATCAGACCTCTAGTATGAATTATAATACAGTAAAGAACTCAGATGTGTCTACAATGCATAATTTGATGATTCTCCCTACTCCTTCTTAATGAATTTGATATTCCCATTCATGCTTTTCCTTAGATCTTTTTGCACATTATTTGTGTCAATAACCTGAAATACATGAAACATATCA
This sequence comes from Myotis davidii, assembly GCF_000327345.1. NCBI lineage: Eukaryota > Metazoa > Chordata > Mammalia > Chiroptera > Vespertilionidae > Myotis > Myotis davidii. The sequence continues at coordinate 217 of NW_006367931.1, forward strand.
TAACCTGTTAATGTATTTCCAATATTATCCTTACTAAAAGGATTAATGTTAATAAACTGGTTTATAATGATGTCTTTCAAGAATTCATAAAAGTGGTGGGAAATAAAATGTTTTAAATTACATGACTCCAACTTCACACAATTCACACTCACTATCAGAAGAGCAAGTCCTTGTCTTATGTACACAAGTCCCATCTCATCTGTAACCTGTGCATAGTGAAATGTTTTGACCATTTTCCTCTTGCAATCGCTATACTAGGTCCTTTCAATAAGCTGGTCCATGACTTAATATTTTTAAAACTTTCCCAATTACTTCTTCTACCTCATTACTTGGGTACCCGATTTCCTCTGACCCCTTTTCATATTAAGACCATAAAAGAAGTTAAACTGAAAATCAGATTTCTGAAAATGTTCTGCCTTTTCCAGATCTCTTTTTTAAAATTTCAGCTTTATTAAGGTAAAATTGACATATAATAATGTAAGATTTTTAAAGTATATATTGTGGTGATTTAATATATGTATGCATTCTGAAAGTATTCCCCTATATAGCAAATTAACGCATTCATCACTTCATGTATTTATTTATTTTTGGTTTGTGTGTGAGAACATTTAAGTTCTACTCTCT
>NW_006367932.1:0-840 GCF_000327345.1 Myotis davidii
TTATAACCTAAAGTATAAAATAAATATTCATGAATTCATACTAACATAAATAAATAATTGAATGAATAAATAATGAGGGATAAGTGACAAATCTTAGTCGTATAACAATTCCAAATACAGCAGTCCTCCATTATCCTTGGAGATACATTCCAAGACACTTATTGAATGCCTGGAAACATGGATAGTAATAAACCCTATATTTACTGTTTTTTTCCTGTACTTGCATACTTAAATCAAACGATAAAGTTTGATTTATAATTTAGGAACAGTAAGAGACTGACAACAATACCTAATAAGAGAACAAAAATAACAATATACTGTAATAGAAGTTATGTCAATGGCTTTGAGCCATTTTTAAGTAAAATAATGGTGACTTGAGCACAGCCCTGCAACATCACTATAGTGAACCTGATAACTGAGCGGGCTACTAAGTGACTAATGAGCATATACAGCTTGGATATGCAGAACAAAGGGATGATTCACTCACTTCCGGCACGAGATTTCATCAGCACTGCATGCAATTTAAACCTTACGAATTGTTTATTTCTGGATTTTTTTCGTTCGACATTTTAAACTGCACTTGCACAAGGGTGATTGAAACTGAGACAAACAAAACCTTATTGTAACTTATGGAGATAGTCTGCCCTCAAGGAGGTGAAGTGTAACTCTCCACTCCCTAACCGTGAACTGTGTAGAGTCACCTCTTTCCAAAGAACTCAGTGTGATAAGGAGAGAAAGAGTAGCTTTATAGTGGTGAGACTCACAAACATTATCTCAAATAGGCAATCAAGGTCAACATCAATGGTGGGAGATTATGTTGTACTATGCACCCTTGATATG
>NW_006367933.1:0-840 GCF_000327345.1 Myotis davidii
GCTGTTAAAAATTAATGACAAAGAAAGAATTCTGAAAGCAGCCAAAGAAACGGATATGGTAACCTCTTAGATTATCATTAAATTTTTCAGCAGAACCCCTACAAGCTAAGAGAAAGTGCAATAAAATATTCAAAATAATGAAAGAAAGAAACCACTAGCCAAGAATAATATGTCCAGCACAGGTATTCTTTAAATATGAAGGAGAAATAAAGGCTTTCCAAACAAACAGAAGCTAAGGAAATTTACCCTCACAAGAATTACTGAAAGCGTTCTTCTACCTGAAACAAGAATACAAAAGGATATAAAACTATAAGATGACTAACAGACAGACAAAAGGAGAAATTTGCAACTCTTGTTCAGAATAGGGTATTAAGCATTTAAATATAACATAAAAGTTAAAGGAGGTAAAAGCATAAAAATAAATACAATAGCTACTGCAAGTTGAAATGAACACACAGCATAAAAAGGCATGATTTGAAGTAGGCCTGTAACATATAAGAAGAGGGGAAAAGGACTAAACTTGCACAGGTGAATGAAAATAAGATGTAATCAGAAGAAAAAGGACAATTGTACATGTGAAACTTTTTTCCATAAACCTAATGGTGACAAAGCAAAAATCTGGAACTAAGACATATAAAGCAAAAAAGAGAAAATGGATGAACTATATCATAGAATACCACCAAACTAAAATGACAGAAACACAAGGAAAAAGAAACAGTGAAGACACAGAGCTACCAAAAGATAAAGGATAAAATGGCTTTAGGTAGTCCTTATATATCAATAATCACCCTAAATGTAAATGAACTGACTGACCGATTAAAATGCACAGAGTAGCAGGAT
>NW_006367934.1:0-840 GCF_000327345.1 Myotis davidii
ACATTCTAACCACTGAGACACACTGGCCAGGGCAGGCTTGCATTCTTAGCCCTAGGATTGGCCCAAGATTATTATCAGTCAGATGTCAAGGGTCTGGTTGATAGATATCAGGTGGTCTACAAGATGGTCTCAAGGAGGTCTGGTCAAGTCCAGTGGCCTGAATAATAGATGCCCAGTGGATGTCAGGTGGTTCAGATATGTGAGGCCTTCAGGGGGTAATCAGAGAGTTATCTGGAGGACTGGTGTATATCCAGGTACCAACACACAATGAAATGGCTATCCAGGCAGTGATGCAGAACTAGGAAGGTCAAAAGTTAAAGCTCCCAGGCTAGTTAGAGCAAGAGTAGGACCATTTCCTAAAGCATCAACCTTCATAATGTTAACAATTTTAGCAGCTTGTGTAAAGTGAATTCATATTATGTTACCTATGGTATTCTTTCCTCATTTTTCTTCTCCCTAAAACAACACACTCCAGTAATCTCACATTGTGCCTGGAATAGAATCCAAATACTTTACCAGGACCTATGAGGCCAAGTAGGATTTGACTCTTGCTTGCCTCTGTCAACTCATCTTCTTGTATCACTCATATCCCCTGTTATCTTCATCACCACTTAATGGAGGAAAAATAATTTTTCCTCTTCCCCTCTAGCTTCTTGGCTGAGACCCTCTGTAATAAAATGACAGATTAACAGGAGAAAGACAAACAAGTTTAATAACATATATATCTTCTGTGCACATGGGAGGGATCCAGGAAAACTGAGTGACTCCCCCCAAAGACCTAAGTCATCACCTTAAATACCATCTCCAGCTAAAGACACACACACACACACACACACACAC
>NW_006367935.1:0-840 GCF_000327345.1 Myotis davidii
ATTAGATAGGATTGTTTATACATGAAAAATGTATATAATAGGCTCCACTGAGAGGAGTGTGAGCCTGTATGAGAATGGTAACAGTTTTGTCCACTTAGCAGAGCAATTGCAGCCCATCTGTCTCTGTATAGCTGTTGCTGAGGTAGAGTAGCCAGAGCCACCCTATGGACTTCATTGATAAAAAGTTTAGCCAAACCATTAGTGAATCATGCCCTGGCATCGAAGGGAACTTCTGTGAATTTGAGGCCCTGTTGAAGTGGTGGTTTTGGTCCCACTGACAGAATGAGAAATAACATTTTCCATGAAGGGAAAGTTGCTACTTCTTCATATAAAACTGAGATGTCCCTGTAGTCAGACCAGCGGCATTCTTGAATATATAATTCCCACTTGGCAAGTAAGACTTGTTGGGCCCTTCCTGCATTATTGGTCTTTGAGTTGAACTGACCACTCCAGCCAGCCCTCAAAGGAAATATCAAGTCAGAGAGCCACAAGGCCCCTACAGGTAAGGACTTCAGTTTTGAAAAAACCCAGCAGCAAACTGCTTTTCCAAAGGTGTATCTAGTACCCATGTCAGGGAGGTGATGAGTCCACTCAAGGGGTACCTCTGGATGGGGCTCCTTTTTACCAGCAACTCCAATTGACAGAAATCATCTGTCATAGAGACTTGTAGGTAAAAGAGGCAATTAGGATTGTGGGGTCTCAAAAGTATAGAACTTCTCTACTTTTCTGATAGGGAGCTCTTTCTGATAGGGAGAATGGCTTCATGCACAGTACAGGTATGTAAAACATCAATATCAATTATATATTCAGTGCATGTAACCACAATCATATGATAAAAAA
>NW_006367936.1:0-840 GCF_000327345.1 Myotis davidii
GCCTCTTCAGAACCCATGGCTTTAAATGTCACCAGACTCACTCTTTGGGAGTCATCTGCACTTTGGAGAGGATGCCAGTGGGATCAGGTTCCACAGGCACATCTTCGGAGATGCCACCCCACAACTCTTTATCTGCATTTTAAATAATACTCATCCGTACCTGGCATTTTATACATTAACTTATTTTTATCTCTCTTCCCCAGTAGAATGTGAGTACCATGAGGGCAGAGATGTTCCTTTGGTCACTGCTATGTCTCAAGTACATAGAACAGTGCCCGGTACATAGTAAGTGCTCAATAAATGGTCAGTATGAAATGAACAAATCTCACTCTTCTTTTCTCATTGTGATACACATAACAGTGTTGTTTGTATGCGGGGTACTCTCCCGTGGGGAGATCATGGCAAATTTTAAAATTAATTTTCTAGCAGGTTAAATAAATCAGGCTATCGTGCTTTAGATGGGAATGGGGAGGGAAATCAGAAACATTTTACAAATGTGTGAGTGATAAAATCAGATTTTTAAAGATCACAAAGCACTTATAAGGGGAAATATAGCTATACCTTATAAGAAAATATAGCAAATAAAAGTAAAATTTTAAACTATATTTTGCAAAAATAAACTGGATTTTTTTCTAGATTTGTTCTCTGTAGGTAATATCATAAGTCAATTTGTTTCTCATTCTTTGCAACTCAACTTAGATACAACTTCCCTGTTAAAAACTTCCTCATGAATCCCTCAAATTGAGGTTATGTGCCTCTCCTTATGTGCCATCATGGGACCCCAAACTTACCCTACTAAGGCACTTAACACCATCCTATCTAATAAAAGAGAAACATGGT
>NW_006367937.1:0-840 GCF_000327345.1 Myotis davidii
TCTCCCTCTCCCTTCCCCTCTGAAATCAATAGATACATATTTTTTAAAAAAGGAGAACATGCCTCACCCTCTCCTCAGTTCCTCCTGCAGTCTTTCTTCCCGTTCTCAGCAAAACTCCATTCTTCCAGTTACTCAGGACAAAAGCCTTAGAAGCATCCTTGACTTCTCCCACACCCCACACTAATCCTTTAGACAACCCAGTCAGCTCAAACTTGACTAAGATTCTACCACTTTCTGACTGACCACCACTACCACCACACTGGTCCAAGCCAATATAGTCTCTTGCAGTTAACTACTAATTTGTCTCCCTGATTCTGCCCTTAACCCTCTTCAGATTACTCTTAACACAACAGCCAGAATTTTGTAACTAGTAACTCATTTCACAACTTTGCTCAAAGTTGTCCAATAACTCTTATCTCAGAGTAAGAGTACAGGTCCTGACTTATGCTTCTGGCTAAGATGAAGTAACAAGGATTAGAGTTATCCTCTTGCCTGAAGCAACTAAAAAACAAGCAAAATACATGATAAGGGAATATTATGAGCAAGTTTTTGGCACTAAATTTGTCCATGTAAGTGAAATGGACAAATTCTATGATAGACACAAATTACCAAAGCTCCCTCAATAGCAATAGATAACTTGAACGGCCCTATATTAAGGAAATTGAAATTTAATTATAAACCTTTCCACATAGAAAATTACAGGTCCAGATGGCTTCACTGGTGATTTTTACCAAACATTTAAGGGAAAAAGAAATCTTCCCAAAAGGTAAAGGGTAGGAAATACTTCCTAACTCATTCTATGAAGTCAGCATTGCTATGACATTGCAAGAAAAGTAAAGC
>NW_006367938.1:0-840 GCF_000327345.1 Myotis davidii
TCTCTCTCTCTTTCTCTCTCTCTCTCACTCTCCATCTCTCTATCTCACTCTCTATCTCTTTCTCTCAATATATATATTGAAATAAATAAGTTCCTTTTAAACAATTTTTTGTAAGCTAGGTGAAAACTCTTTGTAAGCTGGATTAAAACTGGAAAGTCATATCTGAGAACCTCTCATTATTTCTTGGTACAACAAATAACAACTCATTAAAGGTCTAGTGAGCACATGCTCATATGCAATACGTATGTGTCCATGTATAAGCATACAAAGGTGATATGGTCAAGTCCCTGGCCTCTTAAGATATTTAATCTAGTGGTGGGGCATAAGACCAGTGCAGAAATAACTCATAAAAGGCTGAGTTTGCTAAGTGCTGCAAGAGATTCAAAGGGATATGAGGGTATAGAGGGGCTGGAAATCAAGTGAACAGAACATTGTCTGATGCATTGTGTTATATTAGGCATTTTGTTTAATGTAGGTGTATTTTGTTTCTGTCTACCAAATGTCTTTAGACTGAGTTGATTAAAGTGTTATTTTTAAATGTATTCCTCAGAATAATGTTTTTTAAGGTATGACTCAAGGATCATCTGCATAAAAATCAGCTGGAATCTTATAAAATGAATATTCCCGGCTTTACTTGCAATATATCAAATTAGAAACACTTAGGGTGGAGCCCAGGAATTTATTGCCAATAGCAGTTTATAGATAATGTATATTTACATACATACAAGTTATTTTTGAAATCAACTTCTTGAGGGATGATTTACATATAATAAAATACACTCATTTCAATTGTTTGAAGAGTTTAAAAATATATGTATATGTATTTTTTATTGATTTCAG
>NW_006367939.1:0-840 GCF_000327345.1 Myotis davidii
TGGTAATGAAAGGGATTACTGATGGCAGAGAGGGTTGTGTGAGATGAGTGAGGAGCATGTGCAATGTGGTATCCACCAACACATGTGCTCTGGGGAATGATTTGGAAAGCCTGATTGGACATCAGAGTCGTCAGCTGCTGTGGGGCTTCAGGCTCAGCAGATGAATGAGAATGTCACAGTGCAGTTGGTTTCAGGCAACACTTCTGACCTTTCATTACAAGTCTCAATAGCTTATATTAAAATTGGAGAATAATGATATCTTAAGTTATGCTTTATGTTACACCTCAGGAGAAGGCTTGATATCTTCCACTCCTCTACCCCCAGTTTCTTAAACAAGTTAAATTCTATTCTAATTTTTACTGAAAACATTATGTGTTATTTCCTACAAAACCTTCATAATTCATGTCCATCCATCTTTCCTTGGAATCCAGGCTTTGTCTGTTAACATTGTTTGTTTTTCTATAGTGAGCTAGTTTTTCTTAATCATTAGAAATTGGCTTTTATTAGATCATTAGGCATCATATCTGTACAGTGTATTTGATGGCTTTATGAGAATTTCTGATGATAGATGCTCAAAGCTCTGCCCAGGTAACATTTTTACGGATCCACGTAGTCTTGCTCATATATGAAAACAAGGCATTGGGTTATACAGATGGTTAAGTGTGCCTTTAGTTATTGCTCAAGAATTTTCATGAGAATGGACTGACTTATACTTTTGTTAACTTCTTAGTGTCCTTAGCTTAGAAACTTTGTGTATTTTTTAAGGCAGCATCTGAATCAATTATACTAGTATTCAGGAAAATATAATAGTGTATGTAGTTTTAGAAACTGCCTTTTTTT
>NW_006367940.1:0-840 GCF_000327345.1 Myotis davidii
CCACCCCCGCTCCCCTTCCTCTTTATAGCTCAGGTTCTGATCCAGGCCTCTTTGGGAGAGAGGCAAGTTTGCTATCTGCACCAGCTGGCAATGGTGGGAAAGCTTCCTGTTACTGTTGTGGAATCTCAATTCTTCAGAGCTCCGGCTAAGTATCTCTTTCAACATGGCGCCCGGTGACTCTCTCACTTGATCACCAGATCCCGGGAATTCAGATTGTTACCGGGAGAGGCAGGGGAAATGAAGAGAGGGGGGAGTTCAGTGTTGAAGCCACTTCCCTCAGAGAATGTCCAGAGAGAGAAGAGCTGGGAACTGACCCAGACACCTTGGCCTGTGTTTGCTAGATGGTTTTCTCTTTTTCTGCCTTTTGACCAATAAATAGACCAGAGATCAGAGAGACAGAAGACCACACCTAGAATCTGAATCCCTCTAAGGCAAGCATGTCAAACTCATGGCTGGCAGGCTATGAGGTTGACATGTTTGCTCTAAGCTCTATCAAATAAAAGGGAAAGCATGCTCAGTCCCTTCATACAGTATGCAGGGCATCAGGCAATCGGCTAAACTCAGTGTCTCAGTTTCTCCTCCATCAGCTGGGAGCCCACATAATCCAACTGAAGTCACCTCTGACCACTGGCCACCCAGATGCTCCTTTTAACAGGCTCACTGGTGCAGGTGAAAGAAGGAACCTACTGCAGAGCATATTCTATTGCTGTGCAGCTCTGGGTTATGCCAGCTTATCTCCTCTATGGATCCAGAAGCTCTCTCCTCTAAGCCTCGCTGAGGAGGGAGGAAGCTCCCTATGTGGCTTATTACTACTGCTGCCAATCTACTGGACATCCTCTG
>NW_006367941.1:0-840 GCF_000327345.1 Myotis davidii
TTTTTTTTCCCAAGAGAAAGATAAGACCCAAATAGCATTGAACATGGTTAATACTGGATATGAATGATATAGACCAATTCTACAGGAATTGTGATTTACAGACCATCCGGTTATCATGAGTGTTAATAATCGGTTGTTCTGAGATAAGGGGTTTGCATAAAAATGCACAACAACATAGTCTCTAGATTCATTGTTTAGTTGAGCTAACATTTCCCATTTGGTAGTATGACTTTTTTGAAGAATAACGTGGTCTGTTGATTTACATTCTGGTACAAATTTTCAATCTTATACAGAACCAGCGCTTTGAGTAACACTAAAAGCTGTAAAGTTGATGGCTCCTAGTATCTGATCACTGACTTTGAGAAAAAAAGCTTTCCTCATGATTCTGCTATTTCAGTGTTCTTCTGGTATCTAAGTGATTCCATATAAAGAGACCGGGCTATGTTACATGCTGCTAGACAAATGGTCTGAAGTTCTTCGACTCTAAAGCATTTGTCTGGGGCTTCTCTTGGCAGCAAAACTTGGTAACTTCTAGTTGAATATAATGAGTCCCATGTAATGTAAATAAAGTTTACAGCATGCTATGTGTTACAGAATTAAATATCTGTATACTGAGGTTTATACATATTATAAGGATTGTTTCTCTGAGTTGGTGGCATGCAGATGAGTATATAGTAAGATCTATTCATTGTTGAGAATTGTGTATGCCAGGTTCTCTTATCATGTTTTATAAGATAATATTGTACCTGCTAAGCCTAAAGTGGTTAAGAGTCTCACCTAAAGATTTCTTTCCTTTGTTTGTGGACTTTTCTGACTTCAGAGGCATGCCATATGCCCAAA
>NW_006367942.1:0-840 GCF_000327345.1 Myotis davidii
GGTTTTTTTTTTTCAATCATTTGACAATAATTTTAAAACATGATTTCTGATAAGATATTCCATTCAGTACTTACCTGTAATATCTGATCCCTAAAACCTAAACTGGGAACAATTTTTCCAAAGGCAGTTAAATATGTCCTTGGGTATGCTTTAGAAAGCTATTAAAACAAGTAGCTACCAAAAACTATTGTAATTATAAAATGTTTGTGATTTTTCCCTAGGCTAAAGATAAAGAAGTGAGAGGAACAAAACTTGTTGTGACAGGATTAAAAGAAGGAGCATTCTACAGATTTAGAGTTAGAGCAGTCAACATTGCCGGCATTGGAGAGCCTGGGGAAGTCACAGATGCCATTGAAATGAAGGACCGAATTGGTAATTAATACTTCTATCATTTTTATATATATTTCTGTTTTGGATTGAGAATGAACATCACATTTGTAAAATCACATTTGTTTTTCCAGTCTCACCTGATCTTCAGTTAGATGCCAGCGTCAAAGACAGAATTGTGGTCCATGCAGGAGGGGTGATCCGAATCATCGCCTATGTGTCTGGAAAACCACCTCCAACCATCACATGGAGCATGAATGAAAGAGCATTACCCCAAGAAGCCACCATTGAGAGCACAGCCATTAGCTCATCCATGGTCATTAAGAATTGCCAGAGGAGCCACCAAGGTGTCTATTCTCTTCTTGCCAAAAACGCAGGGGGAGAAAGGAAGAAGACAATTATCGTCGATGTATTAGGTAAATACTTTCAATCTGTCCATGCAACTTAAAGATCACATTTATTTTATCAACAACAAAGCTATGTTGCCCTAGCCAATTTTGCTCAGTGGATAGA
>NW_006367943.1:0-840 GCF_000327345.1 Myotis davidii
TCTTCCTGTAGGAAATGTGAAAGGCACAATAAGTCTGTTTTAACATCAAATGGACTTTTGTTTCCAAGCAATATCTCATATAATCAACATACCTGCAAAAGACCAGGAAACCTGAGACGTGCTAATGGAGACTTACTGGTACATAGGAGCCTAGCAGATTCAGGAACCAAGGGGAAGTCTTCTTCAATAATTTGCATTGTCAACCTCTTGACATTCTTTTACAATAAAAAATAGATTACAATTTAAAAAATAGACATGCAATCACCATGGCATATTCAATACAGCTCCATCTCTAGGTCACCCATTTTCCAGGTTTGTGGACCTCATATAAGAGGTTGGCCAGAATGCTCCTACACTAAGCACTTGTCCATCCATCTTACCCCGAAAATTGAGAAAGCTAGTAAAGTAAGGATCAAAGTGAGTGCACTGAATCAGAAATGAGAAATGGCCCTCTATGGCTAGATTCCTGACTTTAGATTGCTAATTTATCCTATTTTGTTATTTTCTGGTCAGAATGACAAGGCTGAAAACTTTTCTTGGAAATGAAACACTCCAGAGTTAGGCATGCTTGATCTCGAATGATAGCAATGTATATGAAAAGTTTGGTTCATATAAGAATGAAAGTTTAATATACTTAATGCAACTTTCCACTCTGAAAATAAAACCAAAGTAGAGTCAATATATATTACTTAATTTTCCTGTCCAATAGGACCAAATAACAAAAACAATTTTTTTTTGCTAAAGATTAAAACATTTAAAATTTCCAACAAGTTCTTTCCCCAAGGACAAATGTCATGGCAATCTTTAGAATTTTGAGGACATATTGTCTATTTGGAAATT
>NW_006367944.1:0-840 GCF_000327345.1 Myotis davidii
AGTTGGGTGAGAAAAATCTATTTAAATGGCAGAAGGGCAGAGGTCACTGTCCTCACTGCACTGGTGGACTGTCCTCAATTTGTGTCAGACCAGCTCTTCATCTGTTTAAGGGAGACGATAATACTTCGTAACATTCACAGAGTCTTTCCCACAAAGGAAAAGTTAACAAGCATTTGTTTTTAACTATTGAATAGTCTTACTTAAGCTATATATTATTAACAGGATACCCTTTGTAGATAAAGGAAAAATATAATTCATTAACAACTACTTTCAGTAATCTTACCCAATTTCTAAGATTGTAGGCTTGGGAATGAGAAAGACCACATAACACTTGGATTTTCTTAAGAAATATATTGACTTTTCTGGACCTGTTTCTTCATTTTTAAGATACGCAAACTAATACCCAACACTTAGTACTGTGTTTGAGAAATTTATAAAGTAACATAATAAATGGCGCAGCATGCCTGTCAAATTTTGCATGCTAAATAAGTGTTAAATTACTTCTTGTTCCTATATGCAGAGCCAACTGAACATCTTATTTAGTTGCTCTATTTATTAAGCATTTACCTCACTGGCTAGTTCTTACCCCCTTGGAAGTTACAGATTTAATAAAACAAAAGCTTCATACACAAAGATTAAACTATATGGTTTGTGGTGAGCCTTCAAGATCCCAGACCCCTGAGTCTATCAAACAAAAATACACAAAGTAGAGAATCAGAGTTGAGAAATGAATTTCATGGTACAGTTGTGTTTTATATGTACATATATTGAAGTCTCTAATGAGATTCCAATTTGCCAGGAGACTGAAATTCTGTTTATTTTTTTCCCTCAAGGAGGTAG
>NW_006367945.1:0-840 GCF_000327345.1 Myotis davidii
TTCAGTCATTGATTCATTCAACAAGCACTCCAGTGGCTACAACATGACAGGCAGTGATGAAGGCGACAGACACTCCTAGCATTTGCAGTCTGGGCCTAAGAGACACCAAAAATTAGAATTCCAAATACCAGGTGAATTTGGTTCCCTAAGATATGATGAAAATGTGAGAAGAGTAAGACAGGTTGTTAAAAACTAATCTGTTCTGGCATTTCGTGTATCTGAGTAATTTACATTTAAAATCTAGCTCTCTGAGCAGCTATCCCCACATTCAAATCATGTGACAGAACACCTGGAAGGAGCAAGAGACAGAAAGGATAGGCCAAGTAAAAGTCTCTGGGGTACAATCTTACAAACAGAGGTAAGAGTGGGCATGAATGTGCCCAAAGAACTTAGCTAACTTTAAGAGGTTCCTACTAGCTAAAGATGAGACGATTTGAGCATCAATAATGATAATAAGTACAATGGTTTAATTTCTTCAATACATTTAAAATTCATGTGTTCTTATTATATTAAAAATTTATTGGGTACTGATGAAGAATGCCAGGGAGCTAAGTTATTACTTTAAAAACTATAAATAAGAGAATCAATAACTTACCCTTCCTTTTCTACACTAACTATCCCACGTCAACGAAATAGTAAATAAGGGGATTTTTGTTGTTGTTCTGGAAATATTACTTTGAATAAGTGAAGAATGCATGAGAAAATTAGAATATCACCATTTAATAATCCCTAATGAATTAATGGATCTTGGCATCAAACACCAATGGCTAACATCTCCAAAACAGACAACTAGATACTATGTGTTTTCTATTAAGTAGGCAATATCAGATACGTAGTTGT
>NW_006367946.1:0-840 GCF_000327345.1 Myotis davidii
TTTTTAATCTGAAATGTAGAAAGGAAAAAAATTGTGGATCATTAACCCAACATGTATTACATAGTAAAACAGAAAAAAATATATGTGACTTATGGTCAGAGGCAAGGGTTGGATTCTAAAAGCCTCTGCCTTTTACTAGCTTTAATTAAAGAAACTCACTCTGGGCCTCAGTTTCTTTGTCTGAATAAATGGGACTAATAACATGTAATTTAGATGTGTTATGAAATCTGCATTAATAACTGTAAAAGGCCCTATACTGTGCCTTACAGATGTCAGACCACGCTGTTGTTACATTGACTTATCTAATTTCCCAGCTGCTGTTAAAGTGTATCAGGCATTAGTAGCTAGATAAAAAGTACAAATACATCTTTCTTCTCTGCATTTGTTTGTTTGTGTATTGTCTGACTTCCCCATTGGCACCAAGATTGTAGGAGAGCCAGAGACCTCATTGGTAAGACTGGTTTAACATATTCCCAGTACCAAGAACAGCTCTTGGCATATATTACTATGCAACATGCAATGTTTGGTTAAATAAATGAATAGATAAATGCATAGTTTCAGACAAAATCAAAGTACGATGCTGTACACATAAGTCTGAAATAAATGCGTATTGAATTAGTGAATGAACCACAACTTTTTTTCTATAGAGAAACATCCCAGGAAAATGCAATAATAGAATTTTAAGACAAGTTGAGCTGTTACAAACATTTGAGATAAATATGACTGTATGTTTTGTTAAATCACCCTGTCAAACATATTATTAAGATGGTTAATGTACACACCTCTTACATCATGAGCGTTAGGTACAATATTCAATATGAATTAATTCACTGAAAAAAA
>NW_006367947.1:0-840 GCF_000327345.1 Myotis davidii
TTTTTTTAAAGAGAATAGACATATAGATAAGTGGATTAGAATAGTTTAGAGATAAACCCATAAATCACTGACCAGTTGATTTTCATCAAAGGACCTGTACTCTTTTATAGGAAAATAATAGTCTCTTCAAAGAATATTTCTGGGACAACTGAGAAAGGTCTATAACAAAAAGAAAACCCACTTAAGAAATGGAAAATGGAATTGTTTTTTAGACATTTTTCTAAAGATATAAAAGTGGCCAAAAAGCACATGAAAAGATGTCAGTATTGCTAATCATCAGTGAAATGTAAATAAAAATACAATGAGACATCCCCTTACATTCACTGAAATGGCTATAATTAAGAACAAAAAAACCAACAACCTGCAATAAGTGTTGGTGAGGGTGTAAAGTAACTGAAACACTCCATATTGCTGATAGGAATGTAAAATGGTGCAGCCTCTGTGAAAAATAGTTTGCCATTTCCTATATGATCCAGAAATCCCACTCCTAGGTATATACCCAAAAGAATTGATAACAGATGTTCAAAAACTCCTATAGGGATGTTTATAGCAACACTATTCTCAATCACCGAAAAGATGGAAACGACCCAAATGTCCAGCAACTGTTAGAAGCCAGACACAAAAGATCACATACTTTATTATTCCATTTATACAAAAATATCCTGAATAAGTCAATCCACAGAGATTGAAAGCAGATTCGTGGTGGCCAGAGGCCAGGAGGAGAGGGTAATGGGGAGTGACTACTTAATGCGTATGAGGTTCCCTTAGGGATGATGAAAATATTTTGGAGCTAGATAGAGATGATATTTGCACAACATTGCGACTGTACTAAATTCCACT
>NW_006367948.1:0-840 GCF_000327345.1 Myotis davidii
CCCTCTCTCTTCCACTTTTCCTAAAAATCAATGAAAAAATATCCTCATGTGAACATTAACAAATAAATAAATAAAAATAACTGATGAATTGTTTATTTTTAAAAAAGAAATCAATGGAAGAACAGAATAAGCTTATAATTAAGGGCTAGGTTTTGGTTTTATTGTGAAAACAGGTAAGTCCAGGTAGTATGACATCAAAGGCCACACCCTTCACCAGACAGGCTATCAGGCCTGCCTTAAACCTTAAGTCAGATGTTTTCCTAAGAATGATGCCAAGCTGATGATCCTATGCAGCAAGTACAGTATTGTCCTCATTTCACAAATGAAGAAACAGACACAGAAACTACCCACGATGACAGCATGAGTAGCAAAGCTAGTATACCTATAGTTGGAATATGGGGACAGGGAGTGGAGGGTGGATACAGAAGGAATAATTAACTAAAAGAATATTAGTCCATTGCGGACTCAGTGTGATCCAGGTACCAGCACTATAGGTATTACCTCTGAGCTTGTTAAAAATGCAGAGTTACAGGCCCCACCCCAGAACTACTGAGTCATAAATCTGCATTTTAACAAGACCCCCAAGTACATGGTAGAGGAAAAAGAGCATGATCTTAAGCTGGTATGAATCTGTATGAAAGATGGCCAGAAGGAAACCACTTGGGGAAATAGTTTATACTAGCAGTATAAATTTCTTATGATTTCCAAAGATGACACTCAGATGGCTATTGGATTATCAAAAGTCAGTCAGCAACTCTGGAGAATCCACAAAGCTTAGTAAATGCAAGATTTTAGGGCAGGGGTGGAGAATCTTTTTCTGCCAAGGGCCATTTGGATATT
>NW_006367949.1:0-840 GCF_000327345.1 Myotis davidii
GGGACAACGCTCAATCCACTGAGCCACACTGGCTGGGTTAAATGAAATATTTAGAATGATCTATTTCACCCTAGTGAGTTGAAATGGGAAAACCGATTGCATCTCTACCAGGCATAATTAATTATCCTCTCTGTGAAGAGGAACAAACTGCATTTCCCTCAGTCTCTCACAGTTAACCTCTATCTATACAGAGTTGCTTAATAGTCCAGATTCCACCTTGTTTTCCAAGGATTTTCTTTTCAAGTCGAAGATAAATCTTTCATTCTGCTTCCCCCATGCCTTTCTAGTAATGTGAACCCTTTCATTGGGCATTAACCTCGCTGAAACCATTCAGTCCTTTGTATTAATTCCCACTGAAAAAGGTTAAGCAGGTTCACTGGTGAAAAGATCCATATTTGCATTCTATTGTTTTTCCATCAGGATTATTAATACTATAAAAAATTGTTCACAAAGGTATTCTCCTCCTTACTGCTTTTTAATAAGCTGCTTATGCTAATCAGATGTCTACACTTGTGCTGTTAAGAGGGGTATACACATCTATCCAAGGGATAGACAGGTGACTCTGCTTCAGCTGAGTCATTTGCATGTCTCTATAAAATATGTATGACCGAATTTACATATCAATGTAAGTAGCAATAGTTAGATGTTCCCTTTGACTTGTCTTGAGAGATAAAAGTAAGGAAGATACTAGGGATTTAGAAAGATTATCCTGAAATTCTCATTAAAGTTATACAATAGAGGTGAGAAAGTAAAATGCACACAAATTAAAAAATATTCTAAGCATTTTGAATTCTAAAACCACTCAAAATTTCTCACGGGAGAACACATTTAAAGTATTTG
>NW_006367950.1:0-840 GCF_000327345.1 Myotis davidii
GGTCATCAATATTATAGGAAGTCATGTTAATATCAGAGAAATTAGCAAACCTGAAAAAAATAAATGATACTACTCGTTTGTCCATTTGTTTAAAAACAAAGTAAATTTAATAAAAGTGTTGTTATTTCATTAAAAGTGGAGTATTGTTTATTCTTATTTTACAAATGGTTAAGATAGTTGTAATACATAAATCAATGAATAAATGAATAAATAAATAAACATTTTATAAGGATTTCAAAACTGCAAATAATGTAAATTTTATAATTTAGTTTCCTGAGGTATTACAATTCCTATTCATGACTTATTTCTACCTGGGAAAACTAGCATTTTCTAGTACTTCTCAAAATAAGAGTAATATGGACAATACATAGTACTTAGCCCCTTTCAGTTAGCTCTCAATATATAGAAATATAGATGGTTCTGTTCTCTACCCTTATTTATTCATTAACCAAATACATATTAAGTATGCGCCTGATTAAAATTTGGAGCATAAAGCAAAGAAGAAACCAAAGTCCCTGTTCATGTGGAATTTGTGTTATAGGTGCCTTTCAATCTTTGAGCTTATTTACTTGTTTTGTCTCTATATTTTATTATAGTTTTGAAGTTGTCCTGTATGTTTCCATGTGTGTCCATAAATGCATGAATGTGTATGTGTGTTTAAAATATTTACCTCTTACCCTGGAGGGTTTGGGCTCAGTTGGTTGGAGTGGCCTCTAGTACTCCAAGAGGTGGCAGGTTCAATTTCCAGTCAAAGCCCATACCCAGGTTGCAGGTTTGATCCCTAGTTAGGATGCCAGGAGGTAGCAGATTGATGTTTCTCTCTCTCCCCTTTCCTCTCTC
>NW_006367951.1:0-839 GCF_000327345.1 Myotis davidii
GCATGCAGGTTTATTTGATTCTGTGTGCGATGAAGTCCAAATGTTCCCATAAAATTTTTTGGAAAAGGCTACTGGTATTCTTTTCCAAAAGAGTTGTGTCTTCACCTTTGTCGAAAATTACTTGAATATATTTATGTGGGTCTAATTATGACGTCTCTGCTCTGTTCCATTGATCCATGTGTCTATTCTTTCAAAACTACTGCACTTAAGTTGTGACACAGTTAGGATGGGTCCTACACCATTTGCGCTTCTTTTCTTCCAAAATTGTTTTAGCTCTTCTATTTCTGTCATCTTTGTATGTCAGTTTTAACTTAGTTGGTCAGTATCTACCAAACCTGATTTTGATTGGGAGCACACTGAAGTTCTAAACCCAAACGGGGAGAATTGATATCCTAAGAATATGTCTTCCAACCCAATAGTGTGATGTGTCTTTTCATTTGTTTACATCTTCTCTGATTTCTTTCATCAGTGTCTTGAGGTTCTGTTACACATAACAACACATATTTTGTTAGATTTACATCTGAGTATCGCATTTTTGATGCTAATATAAACCTTTTTTACTTCAAATTTCAGTTTTTGTTGTTATTGTATGGAAATACAATTAATTATTGTGCATTTTATTCTATAATTATCCTAAAATCACACTGACATTGCTGTGAATTTTATTTTCTTCTGCTAGCTTTGGGTTTAAATTGATCTTATTTTTCCAGATTATGGTAAAAGCTTATATTATTGATTTGAGGCCTTTCTTTCTCATTATCTAAGTGTTTTTATGTGACATTCATGGGATAATTCACTCCACAAAATTTTTTGTAATCTTTACTGTTGAAAGTATTACA
>NW_006367952.1:0-840 GCF_000327345.1 Myotis davidii
TGAGCTCATTGGTATATTTCTTTCTCAAAATCTGAAACCTCACCTCTTTCCACCACAGTTTGTCCAACCAGGTTCCTGTGTAGACTACAAAAACCCAGGTTGAAACTGAGCTGTTGCCCATGGTAACCAACTATCAGTGAAACTGGCTTCAGTTCAGATGTCATATCACCCCAGAAAGAGCCTGGAGAGACTTTGGAATTACTCATGATAACCACAAGTTGAAAGCGATGAGAAAACTGGTACTATTTTCTTATTCTCTAGGAAGTAATTATGCTCTCTCTTCATTACCAGACATTTTTTAAAAATTCTTACTATGAAAGTTTGTTCCACAAGCTTCAACATTATTTCCCAGTCTGTTTTGCAACATTCCAGTACGCCTTCAATTATTTCAAGTATTGCAATGGTGTTCTTAATTTCCAAACAAAAGTAAAATGAGATTAAACTTTGTTCTAACTTTTATTGTGGACTGTTTCAAAGTTATTTATTAGCAATAGAAGAGCAATGAACCTTTATGTACCCATTGATCCAGGTTCAATAGTTATCAAGAAATATTAAATGTTACTTCATTTATATCCTCTCACTCCTCTCTCATGCCGAGCACAGGAGTATTTTAGAGTAAATTTCAGATATCATATAATATCATCCTGATTAAACTTAATTTTAAATTAGAATGTTATATAAATAAATGGACAGAGCAAAAGAAGAAAAAGGGAACCCAGAAATGATAGGAAACAAAACCCAACAAAATGCAATGAAAACTCATTTTACTCCAAGGAATCGGAAGCCTTATCTCTTATTTGTCTTATACGGAAATTAATATTTAATATTTTTGATGATGAT
>NW_006367953.1:0-840 GCF_000327345.1 Myotis davidii
CACGTGGGAGTCTGTACTTGTTCTTCAGTAAATGTCACATTTGCTATACCATCTTTTGTCCATAGTTTTATTCTTTGCCTCCACAGGACAAGAGCCCAGGACACCATCTTGCCCAGGGGAACACGGCGCAATCCAGTCCAAAAACTCCGTATCAATACAATATCAGGCACATAAGTTACACTGTCTTATTTAATCCTTACAACTACCCTATGGGGTGGATATTATTATCCCTATTTATAGACAAGGGTATTGAGTCTCAGAGAAGTTAGCGATTTTCCAACAATAAATGAATGGAAGATGCAAGGTTCAAATTTGGGTCTCTTAATTTTGTGAACTTTCTACTGCACTGTGACAATTCCTCAAGGGGCACAATGAAAGAAGCACACTTGGCACTGGACCTCCTGAAATAGGAATAAAAGGTCCTGGTAGATGCTAGTAGCCTCCATTCACTGCATTTGTTCAGTCCTTCCTTATTCATAAATTCATGAATTTTTAAGCAAATAAGCATTTGTTTAACAAGCATTAATGAAAGACTTAGTAAGACACCTGATACCACTGAGGAGAGGATAAAGTGAAGAAAAGGGAAGTGGGGAGGGACATAAAGATAAAATATTCAGGATCCACCTTCAAGGAATTTAGGAAATCTAAGTCTCATATATAAATAACTATAAAACAGTGAGAATATGTTGGGTCCCAGGAGAAATACAAGTTAAGATTAATTCCTGGTATGCCTTTGAAATACAGGTATGATGTTGAAGGGTAGAGATGTAAAGGGAGAGTATTCCAAAACAGAAAATTATAATTTGGAGGGACATTTGCCATAAAGCCATTTTAGAACCT
>NW_006367954.1:0-840 GCF_000327345.1 Myotis davidii
ATGGTTATTACCAGAGGGAAGGGGGGCAGGGTAGAAGAGAGCAAGGCGGGGGATAAAAGGTGATGAAGGAGACTGGACTCTGGGTGGTGAACACACAATACAATATGTACAGATGTTGTATTCTAGAACTGTATACCTGGAACCTATGTAATTTTATTAAACAGTGTTACCCCAATAAAAATAAAATAATTTGTTTGAAGTATTCAAAAAAAGAAAGTGGTTGCAAGTGGAAATATTGACTTCTATAACAAGATTAGTCAGTTTTATTGACTTGCAGAAAAATCATAGTCTTTAGTACCAAAAGAAAAAAAAACTATCTTGTTTTGTTTTCCTCTATGTTTAAAAGAAAAAAATTAGCTTATTTTCTTTTTGCAGAGGCACTGCAAGTAATTAACAGTGAAAACATTGGAAAAAATAATCAGCACCAAGATTCCCGTGGCTCACCTGGTAGGATTAAAGAAAAAAAAAGATCAAGACAGGACAAAATAAACAAACAAAACAGGAACAGATACATAGATACAGAGAACAGACTGATGGTTGTCAGGTTAGGGGAGGGGAAAGGGATGAAAAGGTGAAGGGATTGAGTAGTACAGATTGGCAGTTACAAAAGATTCACGTGGATATAAAGTTCAGCTTAGGGAATGTGGTCAGTAACATTGCAAAAACTACGTATGGTGCCAGGTGGGTGCGAGAATTATTGGGGGATCACTTTATAAAATATATAACTGACCACTATACTTCATACCTGAAACCAAGATAAAATAATATTGAATGGAAAAAAAGAAAAGAAAAAGGAAGGTCAAGGGTCTGTAGTCATGAAGAAACCTAAAATTCAGTGTA
>NW_006367955.1:0-839 GCF_000327345.1 Myotis davidii
TCCCCCTAAACAATCCATTTCCTAGATCTTCTGAGGTTCAGTGTCCCTTGTCCAATCTGATCATTTTCCCAGGCTGGATAGATAGGCCTTTATGCCCGCCATCTTGGCTTCTATTGTGCATACCTCATAGTAGAAGGACCTTTCCCCTGCACCATCTCAAGTTCTATGGTGCATGGATCCAAAGAGGAATTTCCCCCTTTATTGTTTTCTCTCTCCCTTGGTAATCCTGGTTAATGACCAGGAAGGATCCTCCCTGCCCACTTCCGAGATTAAGCCCCAAGGATGAAGGATGCAGTGGTCCCTTGGGGAGTGTGTGAGCTGTATTTTCCTATTGAAATAGGCGTATTGTCCCATTCAGATCCCTTATTTATTAGGCTTCTTAATGTTTAATTCCCTTTTTTCCTTCCTTTATTATTATCTAGCTACCTAGGCTAACATCCACAGGTACTTATATAACATTCAGAAATTTTTTAGTTAGGTTAGGTAAAAATTAAACAACAAAACCAAAGCATGTATGTTCTGAGGTAGAGATAAGAATTAAAAACAAATTTGATTGTTCAGGACATAACACAGAAAAAATAGTAAATTATTAGAAATATACAAATAAATTCTAGGAGAGTTTTCTCCCAATATTATTTTTCTCAGTTTATCTGAAAATATGAAATAATGACAAATATAAATAAATTAAATGCTAACTAATTTTTTCAATAGCAATAGAGATGTAAACAATATTGATCTTAGTATTTTGAGTGCATGAATTAAAAGCATGTTTTACAAGAAAACTTAACCAAATGTTAATAAAGTTTAATTCTTAAAAGGAGAATGACAACCATGATGAG
>NW_006367956.1:0-840 GCF_000327345.1 Myotis davidii
AGCTAGACTAACTTTGCGACTTTGAAAAGTGTTGTCCACATTGCATTTTATATGACATTAATTTCATTGTGCACCAGAGGTGACTGAGAAACCTATTTTGTTCGTTAAAAATATTACAGTAAACAACCGTCCTCTATGCACTTTTCAAATGAGAATCAATCAAATCTTGTGTGGAGATGTGCAAATTTTCAGTCAATTATAACTGGTTTGGCTCTTTCGAAGATTAAGGTAGTTTAATGGTTGAAAGCACATTGCAGCAAAGCTAGCTGCAAAAGTCAAAGGGTAGGGGATTAGAATTTCATTTCCTTTTAGCTATTGTCATGTCTGTTTTCTGTCCATGCTGCCCCTTGCTGCCATTTAACCCATGCTTTTAAGGACAAGAGAGGTTGAGGACTTGAGGGCCTCTAGCTTCATTTTAACAAGGCATTGCTAGCACTTTCGAACATAATTTGTCATAAATGTCAGAGATCACTGGATGTTCAAAACCTACAGCCAGCAGATGGTCATTATGACAAAAGTTATGTTTTAAAGGCAAAGGATGTTTTGTGATATTTACATTAGTGTGTTAGTATTACACCTCAGAGTATGTCTGAGTTTAAATCAAATCATCCTTGTGGTTGACTGTTTTAGAAGCAGTAACAAAAGATGGGCCTATTTTCAAAAGATATTCTACTTTGTTATTCTGGTCTAAAATTTATACCACATAATTTGTTTCTTTCTCCTTATTTTTAAGCACTGATTATGGATTCCCCAGATCTTCTTTTATTCCTTAATTTTTTTATTTATTGATTTTCAAAAGACAGTAGTAGGAGAAAGAGAGAGAGAGAGAGAAAGAGAGAG
>NW_006367957.1:0-840 GCF_000327345.1 Myotis davidii
TGTGTGTGTGTGTGTGTGTGTGTGTAGGTTCCAAAGAGAATATCAAAGGTGGAAAAATTAATCTGTCTCTTTAAATAAATGGATGGGCCCTAAGCTTTGTAGCCATCTCGTTTGCAGCAGGCGAACTATGACAAACGGACCCGTGAGCTACCCATCATTCATGTTATAAGTAAGTTTCAGCTTCTACCTGTGTGCCATATAACCTCAAGAAAGACAGGCTTTCCATTATAAATGAAAAATGACTTTATTCATTACTTCTGTGATAGACTCAATTTTAAAGTTATTTATCATAACCATAACAAAAAGATAGCAAGTGTATAAATCCATGAGATTTTAAGGAACTACATGTCATGAGTCTTAAATTGAAATTTAGTTGCTACAGGTCCTTTACAATATGCAAAAATGAAACACTTTCATTCAACTGAAATATCAAAATATATAGGAGGTCCTGGGCTTAGATATGTTTGCTTTGCTTTCCTCTCATCCCTCCCATTTAAATTCATTCTCCTTTTTCCTGGCTGCTGCTTAAGATTGTTTTAATTCTTTTTCCTTCTTCATCTTTCTAGTAATATCCAGAAACCCAAGTATTTACTGGTGTCTATTTCTTGAGTTTTGGGCCAAATGGATTTTGGGGGAACACAAAGAGGTAGTCATGAGACAAGAGGAAAATTTCCATTCTTGTCACTTTTTCCGTGGACACCAGGCCAAGTCTCAAATTGCTTCATAACCCATACGCTTCATCTGGATAACATTTTAAAATATATACTTTTTTTCAACCCATTTTGTATATGGAGACTTAACTTTGCCTTTCCTTAGTAGGGTTTCTAAAAATAAAAAAAA
>NW_006367958.1:0-840 GCF_000327345.1 Myotis davidii
ATTTTGATATTGAGTCTATTAGATAACATTTAACTCAACTTTTCCTACATTTCTAGTCAAATGACCTTAGTTTAACATTATCCCATCCCTACTCTTACTGTTTTAATGCATCAGCTAGTTCTAATCAATAGCATTTTCAAATGTGAAATATTTCTAAATTTCTGTGCCATTTCATTGTTTACAGCACCAGTTTTTAGTAGCTTCTCACCTTTGTGAGAAGTATCATGAATAATAT
This sequence comes from Myotis davidii, assembly GCF_000327345.1. Taxonomy (NCBI): domain Eukaryota; kingdom Metazoa; phylum Chordata; class Mammalia; order Chiroptera; family Vespertilionidae; genus Myotis; species Myotis davidii. The sequence continues at coordinate 236 of NW_006367958.1, forward strand.
TTCATACTTGGCAGACTCTCAGGTTTTACTTAGTATTAGCAAGATCCAAACCCAACTAAACTGACTTATAGTTTCAAGATGACAGACATGACAGATACAGATATTCATGTCCAATTTTCCTTTCAAAAATCACTCCCAAATAACAGGGAGAAGAAACAAACATAAATTCCACCTGTCATGGAACCTTAATAGATGAAGGTAGAAAATTGAGGGAGGGTGGTTCATAGCTTAGCAGAGAAGAGGAAAGTCCAATCCAAGTGCCTTCAAGGTGAGTGGGTAGCAGAAGGGGTACCCACGAGAAACAACAGCCCCCAACGCTACCAGAGCTCAGGAACTGGAGGTATCGGATTCCACAGAAATGGGATGTAAGGGCAATGAAAGCTCTGCATCCCCAAGTCCCCATCCCCTCTCCATGTAGTCAGAGGGCTCCTTTTTCCTCACCTATTTAGGAAACCAGAGTATTTACTGGAGATACTAAACCCCAAATGTGGGGACACCAGCAACAGAAAAGTTAGGGTGAGGTACACCCTGAAAATAAGAGAATGAAGTGAAAGTCTATATCCTCAAAGGTGAGAAGCTACCTCCTCTTTTCTCAGAATGCCAAA
>NW_006367959.1:0-840 GCF_000327345.1 Myotis davidii
CATCACTGGGAACCACTGAGCTCAGTGCCTAGAAGCCCATTATGCAGAAAGCAGCAGGATATTGCCTCCAGGAGAGGATCTACCTGCCTACCCTCACCTCACATCCAAGCAGGTGTCACCAAGCCTCCAACTCCAGAGGAGTGGATGGGAGAGAATCTCCAAGGAAGGGTTAAAACAGAAGGACAGAGTCAGCAAGTTCATGAGAAAGACAGAACAAGTTGAAAACACAGCAGAAATGAACTGCTACATTAGCAATCCTGGCAACATATTGTGGAAGGACTAACGGGGATTAATGATAGGGAGAGAGCCTGAAATCTGTGACCCAGACTGCTAGTCGCCCTTCAATGATTAGTCTCCCCTCCTCCCATAGTAACAGAACCCGCAATTTCAAGATGGGCATCTGGCCACCTCTAACACCCATTACATTCCCCTTGTCCCTAGTATAGCCAGGTGACTAAGAGGTATCCTGTGGCTGCTTTCTGTAACATTGTCTTAAAAATGCCAGCTCCAGGCCTTTGGCCCTGCTTCTTCATCCCTTCTTACCTTGTGCTGCCTGGAACATGAATGTGATAGATGGAGGACTAGCTACCAGTTGGGACCATGAGGGTGAGATTATGCCCAAAAGCTAGCATAGCTGTGAACGAGAAGTTTAGGGATTGTAGAACAGAGACGCCATGCCAACCACGGACTGTTCCTGCCAGACTTTTATGTACCAAAGAACCAGATTTCTTATTTCAGCCACTAGAGACTGTGAGTGTCCACTCCTGACAGCTAACTTATACAAAGTCAAATTCCACTCCTACAAAATCTCTATGGCCCTGGCTGGTGTGGCTCAGTTGG
>NW_006367960.1:0-840 GCF_000327345.1 Myotis davidii
CGCGAGCCGCAGTTTGCCGACCACTGTTCTATGACACAACCCGGTACCATTCGACCCAAAGAGGGCAGAATACTACCAAGAGAATTACACAGTGATTGGCAAACTGGCCTACAATAATTAGGCCTTTTAATTTATAATTCCCTTTTAAAGTTGTCATTTGACAATAACTTCCATCTCGAACAGCAGGTAAAAAAAATGAGGTGCCATGCTGTATGAAAATATTCCAAGATAAAATAAAGTATAAAACCTGAAAATAACTTCAGTGCTATAGACATTTAGAAAGTTATAATTATTAAAACTCTGACTGTAAAGGTTTTGAGAACAGGTTCATCTCAAAACAACAGTTTATATACTTTGGGAAAAATAGGCCTATTTCAAATAACTTGAAGTATCATTTACAGATTCCATCCCCTCTCTAAGGAATTTCCCCCCTGCAGTGCTGTTTTGTTTTATAGTCTCTGGGATTCACTTTGCCAGCAATTGCTTCTTTATGCTGACACGAAGCTTTGTTTGTTCATTAATTTTCTGTATAATCCGTCTGGTTTGGCAAGCAGCTCGTCATGGTTCCCACATTCGATAATTTTTCCTCGGTCGAGAACAGCCACCATATTGGCATTCTTGATGGTGGACAGACGATGGGCAATGATCAGTACCGTCCTTCCTTCCATTAGTCGGTCCAGAGCTTCCTGCACCAGATACTCATTTTCAGCATCCAACGCACTTGAGTGGGAAACCAGCGAGAAAGCAAAGAGTCAGTGCAGGCAGACTGCGGCCCATGCATTCGCTGTACATACACAGCGGCCCTGCGCTATAGATCAGTGGTTCTCAACCTGTGGGTCG
>NW_006367961.1:0-840 GCF_000327345.1 Myotis davidii
AGCAACTACCAGTTCTAATGAAATGTGTTTTCTCCATTTGAAAAAAGAAGACCAAGGGAGCTTTTTCTTCACCTCTGGGGGTGGGGGCTCATGCTCCCCGGCCTTCCTCCTCACACTTTTCTACCTGGCATCTAGAAATCTCTCTGTGCTCACTACCTGCTTCCCACATTGTGTGCATCCAGTTAGTTCACCATATGAACTAGAGTTGGAATGAAATAAAGGCATTTAGAATTCCATACTGATTTGCTATTAAAGGGATCTAGGTCTACATCTCTTGGGAACAAGAGTTGCTTTGTTCAAAATAATCCCCAAGGCTACCATGGATATATCATTACTGGATTAATTTAGAATTTCCAAAGTGAAAACAAAAAATCAGATCTTTTGATAACTATGACCACAATCTTAAAAGACCACAAGACTAAGAGAAGATAATCAAGGAATAGTATTGATGATATTCAAACCTTTTATACAGCTAAAGGCATCTGGGCTGAAAGGAGATTTACACAGTACCTATTTCCACAGGCTTTTTCGTAGAGACCTGTGCAGCTGACCTATTTCACTGTTTGAAGCAATGACCTGGGCTCATATGTGATATCCTAACATCTGTAGGCTTGAAAATTATTTTGAAAGCCTGCAGTTCAGCACTTGGCATTTCACCAGAACTTTCCCAACTCCCAAAAGCCAAATCTGTTTCTTATTCCACTATAGACTGCCTTGTTTATCGTTTCCAGAAGAAATGGAATAAAAACTAGAGCATTTGCATCAGATGATATATTATATATAATAGGACACTTAAAATTATCTTAGAGTAATAGTTTCTTATGAAAATGATATCAGGCC
>NW_006367962.1:0-841 GCF_000327345.1 Myotis davidii
TCAATAAAATATATATATATATTTTAAAAGATGTTATTAAAATGTGGATGACTTGGGACAAATAAACTCATCTTCTCTACCAGCTCGAGTGTGAGCAGGAGAAGGGATTGTACACAGACCCTTTGTTGGGGAGGGTCTCAAACGCTGGCCTGGGCTGGGCCAGGAAGGGGTGCTCCCCCACACCAAGGGCCTGGCTCGTAGGTACCCCACCCGAGCAGCCACACTGAGTCTCCTCAGTACCTGGCCAGGCCTCCCCTTAGTCTGTTCAAACAACACGATCCGCATGTTGTATAACCACACAGTCCCCAGACAGCCCAGGAACAAATCACCCGCTATTTACTTGTCAGAAAAGAGAAGCTACAAAACTTGAAATGAGGAGAATGGTTCTCGAACAACAGTCTTGCTTCCATTCCTGGGAAACAAGGTTAGGAGACAAAAAAAAAATCCACAGCACCAATGATGCATCTCGGAGAAGAACTTCCTAATTAAAAATGGGTCACCAACGTTTGTTTAGAAACAAGAAATAATTTTATAGCCCGTCGGTGGCAAACTGGCACGAATGTTTTGGAAAGCAGTTTGATAGATTAAAGCCTTAAAAATGTGTGTACTGTACCCGAGTAATTCCATTTTTGGAAAGTATTTTAAGGAAACAGTTGCCAATATTTTCTTAAAAAGCTTTTTCCCGAAAGGCATTTATCTCAACATTATTTATGATGACAACATAAACCACTCAAACCAGAAATCTAACAACTGTACAGGTTAGCTTACGTAAGTCACTTTTCAGGATATAGTGCAATTATAAAAAGGAAACTTTTCAAAGACGATGAAACAAAGTTTATTT
>NW_006367963.1:0-841 GCF_000327345.1 Myotis davidii
AGAACTGAAAACTGTCCCAAGCTAGGACTGCATGACATTCCCTCTTAGCTGCCTGAGACTTCTCTGCTCCTGACCTGGATGGAAAGGGCCTTGGGAACCTTATCCCTCCAAGCTGGAGGACGGGGTGCAGGGTAGACCCAGCCTACGAAAACCATTGTCTTCCAAAATGACACTTCTGTTTCTTCCTTTTACATTAAAGGACATTTTTGGACCCTCTTTATGGAGATCCCAGATTCAGCCAAGGGGCAAAGGCTTGATGAGTCCAGACTGGATAAAGTTGGAGTGCGAGCACATGACTCAGGAAGTAGGTAATCCATGTGGCTAATGGAAAGCCGGTGGGCGAGTCAAAGTACCCATGAGGCAATTGCCAGTAAAGGAACACTGTGATTGCCTTGAACAACCTGGTTTTAGATTGGTCAAAATTTAAGTGAGTGAGAGATCCTTGGGCCAGATTGGGTGCTAGTCAGTGGCCATCATCACAAAACTGATGTTGGCAACATCACTGCTCCAGCCTTTTCCATTTGTAATCAGGCTGCAGCCCCTAAAATGTTACATGTGCACATCCTTCCATCTGGACTGGACGTCTATCTACAGCTGTATATCAAAATATTATATCCATTATGGTGTGAATTGTATCACCCAAATTCCATGACCTTGGAACTGCTAGAACTTGAGAATGTGCCTGTCCTTGAGTTCTAGTCTCTAAGCAAGCCATTCAGGTAAAGGGAATTCAGTGGTCTTGGTCTTAATCCAATATGACTAGTGTAATTCGAAGAGAAGGGGAGGATATACAAAAGCAAAGAGGGGACTCTTTGTGGCACGGAGATAGAAGACACCCATC
>NW_006367964.1:0-841 GCF_000327345.1 Myotis davidii
TCTTCAGAGCTTTGAACAAAGAACAGAATATTAGTCCCTTCACTACCCAAGGAGGATGTTAACCTCCACCCCTGCGAGAGTGAGGACACTACTGAAGTCACCTTCCCCTGCTGGATGGGCCAGCTGCCGACTGTGAACAGGAACTTGGTTAGAGTAAACGATTCTTTGTCAGGAATGTGGAAATGGTGACATTAGGGACCAGCCTGGGCTGGAGAATAAAGCTTCAATGAAATTTGCAAGTCCATTTTGGTGTATATACCTGTTGGAGCTGAGACATTAAATACAGAGGGCTTTTTTAATCTAGGTATTTTAAACACTACTTGATACCATGGACTAGTGTCACTCAACAGAGAGTACTTCAAGGGCCGAGCTATCTCTGAACCAGAATAAGACCACAGGAAGGCCGATTCATCCCAGAACATTTGGGACAGGGTTATTTTCTTTTGTTTCAACATTCACTTTTGACAGAACTGCCTTTTCTCTTTTCCCCTGCTGGAGAGCTAATAACTTCCTTCATGCTTGCCTTACTCCAGTCCCCCCTCACAGGCGAGTGCAGCTGACTCGATATGCAGGAATATTGTGCGCTTTATTTACATTTATTTCTTGTCAGTCATTTGCTAGCAAGATATAGAGAGAGACACCCTCAGTAATCAAACACAGAAACAGGTCAAGAAGGTTAGCTTAACACAAAACAACGTGGAAGAAATAACCATGGAGTACAGCCTGTAATTCAGTATTAGAGCAAGTCAATGGTGATACAAAAACGAGATTATCACCAAACCCTCTCCTGTCTCAGAGCGTGCTATTTGTTCCTGAGATGTCTAAAGACGCATTCAATTCC
>NW_006367965.1:0-841 GCF_000327345.1 Myotis davidii
GGTCAGGGCACATTCAAGAATCAACCAATGAATACATAAGTAGGTGGAACAACAAATCAATCTCTTGCTCTTTCTTCCCCCCATCTCACCCTCACCTCCTCCATCTCTAAGTCAATAAGTAAAATTTAAAAAAGAAAAGAAAGATAAAAGGCTATGGATATTTTTAAGCATTGTCATCCTTCATGCCAAAATGCTTCCCAAAAGAGGTGGATCATCTTACACGCTCTCCTCCCAGTGGTGCAGGGGAGTAAATAGGCAGCATTATGATGTGAGTGGAACCAAGTTCAAAAAAGGAAAGACAGAAATCCAATTCACTGGCAAATTTTAGCCTAACGGGGAAGTCAGAAAAAGGGAGTGAAGCTTCACCTTTTGCAGAGAGAACAACTTTTACCTAAGGGTTATAGAAACAGAGCGAACCAGGAATTCTTCCAGACGCAGTGGAGAAGTGACCTGCTTTTCCTCTGCTCACCAACCTGGGCGACTCCCTGTGTTCACTTCTTGTAGGACAGAGGGCTGATTAGTGGCACCAGCCAGCCCCCTGGGGACAGATGGCCTTGCCCATTACATTCTTCATCCAAAAGGCAGAAACATGCCAGAAGGAAGAGACCTTAAAGATTCTTCAGTCCAACCCCTCACTTTATCAGATCCAAGCCTAGGAAAAATCATGGCAAATAAACATAAAACGATGCTCCACATCATATACCATCAGGGTTATTTAAATGAGAACAAGAAAGAGATACCACTATACACCTATTGGAATGGCCTAAGTCTGCAACACTGACAACACCAAATGCTGATGAGGAAATGGAGCAACGGGAACTCTCATTCATTGCTGGTGGGA
>NW_006367966.1:0-841 GCF_000327345.1 Myotis davidii
TGTCTGTTACCGAGAGAATAGAAACTGGGAGCTGGACCAGTGCGAGTTTGGGAGCCACTTTTCCATCGTTCGTGACTGAACATGTGTGTTCCCATTGGCTTGGTCAACGTTCCAGGGCGTGAGACCAGCAGCGAGAGGACACAGGTCCCCGCTGCCCCTTCGCACTGTCTTTCTCTCTAAACCACTCCCGCTGCATCCTGGGTCCACAAATAAAGTGCCACCCCGGGCTCCTGCGGGGGACCCCCCTCTTCCCTAGCCATCCCTCCACTGTGTTCAGAGCCAGGAGCAAACACACGGCAGGGGGTGGGAGTGGAGGGGGCCCTCTCGCTCCTCAAATATGTTATCAGGTGACAAGTACCCTGACTTCTTTGTAGGAGAAAAGGGGTCACAGAGGAAGGAGGGCAGGGCCCAGGGAGGGGCAGGTGCGGAAGAGGGAGAGTGGAAACACCTTTTCAAGTGGGAGGTAACATGGACAGACGATGCCTGATTGTTTAAAGGCATTTTTCTGAACAGCGTGTTCTCTCCGAAAGAGCAGGGCATTTGAACTCACGTAGACCTGGGGGTAAATGTTCCTACAGTGACTTGCAAGCTGTAGGTTCGGGGGCAAGTTATTTAACCAGTTTCAGACTCTGTTAGCTCCTTTATGAACTGGAAGATAATAATAGAACCCCTCTTAGATGTGTCCCTCAGATGGAAAGAGTAACATAGTGAGCACGGGCAGATGCCCCCGTGGGACTCATCACCAGATCAGCTGGCACAGCGCCGGCCCCTTCCTGACAGCCGTGGAATGAGTCTCGGGAAGGTTGATGTGCTGGGGCTTCCTTGGTCACTATTCTTTTTT
>NW_006367967.1:0-841 GCF_000327345.1 Myotis davidii
TTCCTAAAATCTCTTAAACAAGCAACATCTAACATTGGCACGCCCTGTACCCATTGCTGAGTGGTCTAGCACCATCAGCATCTGGCTTTGGCTCACAGCTTGGACACTCCAGGGCACCTGTAAGCCCAGCACAATAGTTGCCATCTGCAAATCATTTTATAGCTCATGCTAAGTGGGCCTAAGCATGGCACAGGTAGCTGCTGGCCTTGGCTGTATCTCCTGGGAGGCCCAGAGCCAGCACACGTGGTGGATATCTTCAAACCATGTCCAAGCACCACCCAACCACTTATACAAGGGACACACACAAGGTGGGGAACTCAACAGGCATCAGAGCTTAAGTAAAGTCAGTTCTACTTCAAGGGGTCAGCCCCTGCACAGCAGATGATCCAAGGTGATTGTGCCCAGTCATCACAGCCAATGATCCTGGTGTACATCCATCCCATTAATGTCCCAACAGCAATCAAGACTCAACTACAAAGGATGGTGTACATAGTCCGTATGGGGAGTCACCTGGAATACCCTGATCAGGTGAGAGACAAGACTACACCACTTGGCCCTACATGAAACCTGCTGCATGAGGCCACTCTACCAAGACCTAGATATACAGCAGCTCCACCTAATGCACAGAAATTAACACAGGGCAGCAGCCAAAATAAGGAGGCAAAGATAAATGTTTCAAATGAAAGAACAAAACAGAATTCCAGAAAAAGTACTAAAAGAAAATGGGGACAAGCAATCTACAAGATGCAGAGTTCAAAGCACTAGTTATAAGAGTGATCAATTAACTTAAGGGAAGAATAGATGAACATAGTGAGAACTTCAACAGAGAGATAGGAAACAT
>NW_006367968.1:0-840 GCF_000327345.1 Myotis davidii
ATTATTTCTCTCCTCCATTCCTTTTAAGGGAAACATCTCGGTGACATGATCAGTCTTTGGTCTTAAGCTTAATATTAGCAATTTTTTTTCTCCATAGCATATTAATCAGATTTTAGCCACTCAATTTGTATTCATTTCAAAAGAAATCACTATGCCTTGCCATTTACTAAAATATAATTCTAAGTGAAATGACTCGGAGATTAGGGTGTGTTGGTGATAGATGTGGCTCAGCCAGGTTCTTTGCTTAACCCCCACCTGCACGCTCATCCTTCTGCTAAATACTCTCTCAGAGACCATGCAGACACCCAACAGCAGAGCCCTCTTTCTGAGCTATGTAGGGAGTGAATCTGGGGTACATACTGAATGGGAAAACGTGTCCAAATGCATAGAACAGTGGCAGTCAGTGGCTTAACCTTTAGACTTTGGGTACCAGGAACATTCCAAATAAACCCAGTCATCTCTGACTAAAATGTGATGTAGGATTTATGCCTTCTCTCCTGATTCAAAAGTTAACAATTATGTTTTCTGTTCATCCAGGGAGAATGAGTTTGGCCACTCGATTATTTTAGGTGGTATGTGTTGCAGCAGTAAAACACCTATATTATAAACTCTTTAAAACACTACCAGCTATGTGTAATCACACAATTTTTACTTTCATAATACTTGCACATAGTTGGAACTAAATAAATCTTTGTCAAATGAATCTAATCCAGTGGTTTCGTGACTGTGACAGTGACAATACTACAACACAGAGTCCTATTTCTACAGGCCAGCAATACATTTTATATAAACATTAGTGGCCTGGTACATGGATTCGTGCACATTGAAAGGGAATTAATT
>NW_006367969.1:0-841 GCF_000327345.1 Myotis davidii
TCAGTATATAAAGACCATCCCGACAAAATTACCTGATGGACATATAGTGGTTCCTAGGTACCTGTTCAAAAATATGCAATTTAAAACTTTGAGATCAAGGCCTAGGAATGCACTGTTTAAACAAGATATTTAGGTGGTTTTTATGCATCCCAAAATTTGAGAACCACTTACCTAGACTATATCTCACATTTGAAGGAAAAAGACAGTACAGCTCAGGAAGTTAAAAGATATTTCCAAGAACAAGAGTTAACTATGGTATTTTCTGCCTCCCTTCAAGAGTGGGTTGCTATTGAGTTACTAAGAGCAAGGTTCTTTATGATGGCTAGCAAAGAAAATAAAGAGAAAGCGCAGGGAAGATCTTTGCACACTCAAATCCTATGGTGCAAGGAGGTGATGGAAATGAGATGGACCTGATTAAAAAGACAAGACAAAACAGGAAACCAGGAAAAGGTCATGAACTGGAAACAGTTTGAATGATCAAAAACCCAGGGGACAGTAAGGTTTTATTCTGCACCCAGATTGCTGGGCCTGAGAAACAGGCTAAGGGGATGGCCACCTCAATAAAAATGTTATGCAATGGAGAAACAAAAGATCTCATGGTAGGTCATAAAATGCCTTTGGTCCAAGGATGCTCAGTGCCTCACACTTGGTGGGCAAGGATGTTTGCTGAATATTCATTGAATAAAAGGTAGGATTGGGTAAGAAGAGTCAGATTTCAGGGTCTTCAGGAAGTAGCTTAAATTGAACAAATGATGCACACTGATTTGTTGGCTCTAAATTTTAAGGTAGACGAACATTCCGTGTGTTCTCTCTTCAAGTACACACACACACACACACACAC
>NW_006367970.1:0-841 GCF_000327345.1 Myotis davidii
CTCTATCCACTGAGCCAAACCAGCTTGGGCTGTAAAGTAAGATTTTAAAAATATAATGCCTGAATTAATGTTACAATATTCACCTTTTTATTTTTTTACAACTATCATTTTCTTTTTATGTAAGTAAACAGAAATGCATGTACCTTCAATGAGTTTAATGTACCCTTTAGACTCTGATTACAATTCATGAGACTAAATTATCCAATATGATATATTGGCAGATACTGCAGAATGTTTTTCTATAAATTTCAAGAAGAAAATGTTTTAAATTACAAAAGCATAATTGAAGCTACTGCATTTCTTTGGTATATTGACTTCACACATACAGAAAATCAAAGCTTAATTATCACTCATGTTTGATAACATTGCTCCTAGTAGCTTTCATGACAGTAAAATATTATTTTCATGGCAGTAAAAATCCATCTGACCACTTGTAATAACGTTTGCATTGCTTGTTTATTACATGTGCCCTCATTAGAAATTCAGTACTGGTTCCATTTGTATATTTTTAATCTTCTGTCAGAAATATTAATTAAATCATTTTGTATACCATAGATGGACTATTATAACCATTCTTCAATGTCATCCTTACTGCTTGAATAATATATGTGAGTCTTAAAATTTTGCATGTTTTAAATTTTGTTCTAGTCAAAGAATGTGCCTTTGATTAGTAGTGCGGTTATGATTATGTGTTGCCATGGTGGAAAGGATGAAATTGGACTTACCCCTACTCTCTTAAGTATTGCTACAGACAGTTATCAGATTATGTTAGACTCGACATACATTGTTTTGTGATTATGTCACCACTTCCCATTTATTTATAAAAAAAGAAAAGTTCCAT
>NW_006367971.1:0-841 GCF_000327345.1 Myotis davidii
AAAAAGCCCAAGTTCTTAGAGACTTAGAGTCAGGACTTAGATTAAAACACTGCTGGTTTTCAGAATGTAGGTTCAAATCCTGCCACGAACCAGTGGTGTGTTCTCAGAACATTTCCTTTTATAAACTCCTTTACATCCACTTCCTATTGGAAAAATAGAGTGTTTACCTTGCAGGGTTGTGTAAAGAATAACAGTATTTATGTGAAGCACTTGACACAGTGTCTGGGGCATGGTAGGTGCTTAACAAACAGTTTTCTAGTATTGTTGTCATGTTTTTGCTATTGTGCCAACTACTAGGCCAACTACTAACCTACTATAGGATAGACCTAGGGAAACAAAGATGGCTAAGATGTGGTCCTTGCCTGTAAGGAAAACACACACCACAAACACACACCCCTAAAAATATTATTGACATAATTGCACTTGGCACAATAAAATAGCAAAGAGAGCTTACAATGAAAAGCAATACTCTCCTTTAAGCCTTAGTCCCATTCCCATAAAGCAACCTCTATTAGCTGTTGCGCTTTTTTATTTTTCTGCAGTTCATTCTATAATTCAGAATATGAAGTTTGTATCACTGTTTTCTAATTTCTAATTGACTCTTTGTATGATCATAAGATGAGGATTTAGGTCACACGGCCCTATACCTCCCCTATGTCTTCTTCTAATTTGACAGGATTACTATTTTCTAAAAATTCCTTAATCGCTGACACTTTTAACTTGAAATACTGTTTAAATCTCCGTTTCTTGCTCTATCACATGCAGTCAGTATTTTGTTCCCCTCATGATTATCACTTTCTTTCATCTCCTACCTCCTGTAAGAAGTAGCCCAATTCTCTAA
>NW_006367972.1:0-840 GCF_000327345.1 Myotis davidii
AGGGGTCGTGACCCACAAGTTGAGAACCACTGGAATTGTTGGTCAAAGGGTATATACCAAGTTCCAGTTATAAAATGAATAATCTCATATATTTATCTATGATTCTAATATCCAGCCTGGTGACTATGGTTAGCAATACTGCATTGTATGCATATAAGTTGCCAAGAGAGTAAATCTTAAATGTCCTTACCATCAAAAATATTATAGTTATGTGAAGATATGAAAATGTTAAGTAACCTTATTGTGATAATAATTTTATCATATACACATTACCAAGTCTTCTCATTGTACACTTTAAGCTTATACAATGTTATATGCCAAATATATCTAAACAAAGCTGGGAAAAACCTCTAATTTCCTCATGAGAAATACAAAAACTTTCACTTCAATCACCTCCCTTCAAATTATATCTGATTGTTTTCTGTTCTTTTCATTTTATCTAGTTTTTTAAAACATCACAAATAAGACAATTATTAATATTACCCTTTAAACCGTTAATTATTGGTATTCTGGTACCATTTTTCTTTTTTCTAAAGTGCATTCTTCAGAAGTTCAAGTTTCTTGGTGCTAACCTCTTTTCCTTTTTGCCTAAAAATGACATTAATTTTCCCATATGCAGACATAGTGTTAGTAGAATGAGAATTTTAAATAGTTATTTACTCATGTCATTTTGAAGATTTTTATTTTACTGTCCTCTGGCTTCCACTAATGCTGGTAAAAATTCTGATGTAATAATTGTCTGTATTTTGTAGGTGACCTATCTTCTCTTTCTGGGTCCTTTTAAGATCTTCTCTTTATCTTTTATATCACAACTAGAGGCCTGGTGCATGAAAATTCATG
>NW_006367973.1:0-841 GCF_000327345.1 Myotis davidii
ATGCAAGAGATAACCTGCATGAAGCTCAGGACCTGACACGATAGTGTTCAATACTCCTTAGCTTAGGATTTTTATTCCTTCAGTCTATTATGGTGCAGAGATCAGAGCAAGTACTGGCTAAAATTCTTTCTTGACAAAACATCACACCTTACCATAGATTCAATCATACTATAAGCCAAACCATGCACCCGATAAATTTCATTCATTCATTCAATACTAATCAATCAATATTAATTGAATGTCTTAGGTAGGCATCCAGGGTTGAGGATGCAAAAACATCAAAATCCACTCCAGAACTTACTCTAATACAATTATAATACAGAACACACCTTACTGAGCAAGAAGTGTTTATTGAGCATTTATGAAATTCAGAGAAAGAGTTGTTCTGATGTCACTGGGGAGTCAACATGATTACTCATTTCCTGCCAATAAGGAGTTTAGAATTTCAAATGAGAAGAAAAAGATATACTTATGAATTTAAGTGAATTTAAGCCCCCACCCACACATAACCTCCTATGGTGACTAATTTGGACATTTGTGATATATACAGAGCATTTTATGTGTCAGGAACTGTGTCTAGAGTATTCCATGCATTATCTCACTCAACCTCAATGAGGTAGTCCCTAATATTAACTTCATTTTCACAAATAAAGGAACTAGTCTTAATGAGAGTAAATAACTTGTCAAGGGTCACATAGCTGCAAAGGACAGAGTCTGTTCTCGCTCCCTGTACCCCACAGTAACCATTTGCTAGGGCTGTCATAACAAAGTACCACATGTGGGAAACTTAAAAACAAGAAATTTACTGTCTCACAGTTTTGGAGGCTGGAAGTCCAAGATC
>NW_006367974.1:0-841 GCF_000327345.1 Myotis davidii
GTTTTCTACAAATGGCCCTATGCAAAGGAATGACTTTGAACTCTTACCTTATACCATACGAAAAAATTAACTCGAAGTGGATTCTAGGGCTAAATTTAAGAGTTAAAACTATGAAACTTCTAGAAGAAAACACAGGCATAAATAGTCATGATCCTTAGATCAGGCAATGACTTCCTAAATATAACACCAAAACCAGACGTGCTCCCTAGCACTCCCACCTGCCACCCTGCTCTCCCTCACCCTTAATACTGTCCACACCCCAGATTGGGGGGGCAGATTTGAGCGGTGCCGAGTTTTGGTTCCTACGTGCATCAGGAGGCCGGCCCTTGCTTGGTAACACTATCATTCTGTGAAGCAGCAGAACAAGGAAAAAAGACAGGTAACTGTCATAAACCATTAGAAAACATTCTTTGTCTGAGCCTCAAAGTAGCCATTCCCTAGCTATGCACTGCAGACCACAGACCACCTCCTTTCACCAAGTTCTAAACTGAATATGAAATAATGTTCGGAGTGCCAGCACAATAGTTGCATTTTGTTATAAAGATGGTTTTAAAAAATACCATTGGTTAATGAAAATTAAAAAAAAAATTAACATTCTAAAACAGAAGTACTGTTTTACAATTTACTATACCTATAAACAAACATATAAATGCAAAAAAGGATTATTTTACTCTCCTCTTTTTAAAATAGCGCTAAGATAATAAAATATGTGAGGAACATGTCAGTAAAAATAGCCATAATTGTTCTAAAACTTTATCAAGGCCTGCAAGAGATTTTCTACAAAGGGAAAAAAAAACTAGTTTAATTGATTTTGTTATTTTTTTAATGCCACCTCTACCCC
>NW_006367975.1:0-841 GCF_000327345.1 Myotis davidii
TTTTCCAACTCCCCAGAATACATCGGTGCTCTGCTCTTTACCCAGTGGGACGGACTTATGAAAGAGTGGCAAATATTATCATCATGACCCTCTACTTGTCTGCCTTTTAGGGGAACACTGTTATATAGTCAGTAAGGAGGGAATTAACATTTACTGGGCATCTACCATAGTCTAGGTATAGCACTGGGTACTTTAAGTACATCTTATTTAATCCTCCCAAGAATCTTACTAGGTAAATCTTCATTTTATAGACAGGAGAGTAGAGCTCAAAGCAAGCTCTTGTTCCAGGCTCAAGTTCATGCAAGAGCAAGAGCTGCGTTCTACTTCAGGCCTGAGTGATGGTCTCAAGCCCAAGGGGCTAGTTCTTTAAAGAATAAAGTTCTTGCTTAAAACCAGGACCTACCTTGTAAACTAGGTGGGCTGCTGTCTCTTTCTTCCCCCTCTCACAATCCCAGCCTGAGCTTCCATCAGTCCCCCAGGGCCTGCACGAGTTCCTTAAACACCTCCCCTGTCCCCAAGTTAATTCTCCATTTCTGTCTTTCCTTATCACCCAACATGACTCGGTTTCTCTCAGTGGCCCAGCCCTCTTCTCATTGGAAACATGATGGATTAACACCAAGTTTAAATAAGCAATGAATGTGCAAAAGGGGAAGACCTTGCTTCGCAGGATTTCAGACAACAAAGCAGGCTGCTTGCAGAAACCAAATGCAAACTGTTTATCACAATGCCTCCCTTCCCAGCCTCGCCCTGGCTTTCCTCCACTCACAGCACCCTGGCTTCCTTCCGTTTTCTTGCAGCAGCCCCTGCTGCTGCTCGCCCCTCTCCTCCCATTCACTGCAGG
>NW_006367976.1:0-841 GCF_000327345.1 Myotis davidii
GGTTAAGTTCTGTGAAAGTAGAATTTGTGTCGCTTTGGCAGATTATTAATAAACTGTTTGGTAGGGTGAGGAAAATAGTAAATTGTTTCACAGGAATATGTTAAGGAGAGACAAGCATTTCTCCTCCCCGTCCCCAATTTTCCATGCATGGATATCAGGGTTGCCCAGGAGTTAGAATGAGGTGCTGCTAGCGATTGGTGACTGTCAGGATACAAGTCCACAAGCAGAGCAGATGGTCTGTAGTGAGTTGCTCTCTAAGGTATTCCTCCAGGGTGGTTACACCCTCTGATTTAATTTGTATGTACTTTGGGACCCATCGAGGTTGTTCCCTACTGACATTTTAGTGGGATTTCAATGGGTTTAATTGATTTTTAAAATAAAGATAAATTTAAATATAACATACAAGATGGAGCATGATCTGGCTTCGTCCACCTCTCTAGCCTACATCATTTGCCACATTCCTCCCAGCTTGCTGGTCTAGAGTTATGTTTAGTCCATCTTAAGTACCATGCTTCATACTGCCTCAAGGGTTTGCATTTTCTGCTTAGTTAACATAGTTACTAATTAGTAACTAATCTCCTCATTAGAACATGAAGTCCTGTGGGTTGGATTTGCATATGTTTGTTTACTCCTTTATTCCTAGGGCCTGGCCTAGGCCTCACACATAGGGGACTTTTGGTGACTATTTGTTGAATAAGTTAATGAATGACTTGAGGAGAAGAATGGTTTTGTGACAGAGTATCCATCCTTGCTGTTCTCCATCCAGATGCTTCCCATTTGGCCAGTGTCTTATCAAAATACTTTCACACACACAATCTTATGTAATATAACTTCTGGTGGA
>NW_006367977.1:0-841 GCF_000327345.1 Myotis davidii
TAGTGGCACAAGATGTTATAGAACTTGACCATCTTGGTATCTGTACTGAAGTAGAAACTGCCTCCAGGTAGCATGGGTTTGACTTTACGCCTTTGACCTTGAATCTTAGTCTCTTTATCTTTTTGACTGGGCAGGGTTTCCAGTATGTGCAAGCAATTGGTGCAATAATTAGAATCAGCAAGACACACACCCAGGTTCCAGCTCTGCCCACTCAATAGCTGTGTGACCCCAGGTAAGTCACATAGGCCCTCTGGGCCTCCGTTCTTTTACTTGATAATTTAAGATTTTGCACCAATTGCCCTTTAAGGCTCTTTCTCTTTCCCCCGTGAAGAGAACATTATCCTGTGTATAAGCCCTACTTTCCTGGAAGAAAATCGAATGGTAATTTAAAG
The DNA here is from genome assembly GCF_000327345.1 of Myotis davidii. NCBI lineage: Eukaryota > Metazoa > Chordata > Mammalia > Chiroptera > Vespertilionidae > Myotis > Myotis davidii. The sequence goes on from NW_006367977.1 coordinate 393, forward strand.
GCAGTAAGATGCAGAGCAAAAAAGGGTAAACGTTGGAGTCAAAGACCTGGATTCAAATTCTGACTCTGATTCTTCCTAGCTGGGTCATCTTTATGGCTGAATGGGATGGCCATCCTATCTAAGTCACATGATGGTTGTAAGGACCGACTGAGATCAAACGCACTGTCACAAATGAAAGCACCTAGCACAGGACTGGACATAATGAAGGGGCTTCATGCATAGACAAGGACCAGGTCATCAAGGAGATGGGGAGTTGTTCTGGCAAAGGCCCCCTGGGCAGAATGACTCCACTGTGACTGCTGCTCCCAAGCCAGGGGTTGGCTGATGCTGGCCTGGTTCAGGGTATATACGTGGTATGCCCTGCAGGAGAGGAGCACTCCAGAGAGACTTCTCTGAGACCTCTGGCCAGGGACTATCAAAGGGCAATATGCTAATGATATGTTAAAGCC
>NW_006367978.1:0-840 GCF_000327345.1 Myotis davidii
AATGGAAAGTTAGTTGTCTACATCATACCATTTCACCCTGAAATACTTCACTCTGTGTCTACCAAGAGCAACACATTCTTCTACCTTATCACATTGAGAATGTAATACGACACAATGCTTTTACTAGTATTCCTAATATATATTTATATCTAACAATTTTTAATCATCTCAGCTATGTCTCTTATAGACTCCTCCTCCTTTCTTCTCCTCCTCCTTCTCCTTCTCTGTTCTCCTAAGTCCTGTCCTCTATTGTATTATTGCAATTGATGCCAAAGAGCAAATACTTTTTTTAGTTGGCTCTTGGTGGACATTTTGGTCACTGACTAAATTTAGAAGGACAATCATGTAGGTCATTAATGATTTTGCAAAGAAATTAGTGATTTTGCAAAGAAAATTTGTAGGATCCTCATGCGGAAGTGAATTACATTCACACAGGCCTCATGTAGCTAAAAGCACAATAGCAGCCTAAAGTGTAGCAAGTTAAGAGTGTTTGCTTTCTGAAACTCTTTTGGAGGATGAGCTCAGTTTATTCATTAGAGCTGATAACTTGTGAACTTTAAATCAGTTGCAGATTTTCAACATGACAAACTCACTACTTTTGAGAGGCTTATATGTATTAGAAAGCTGACAACTTTATGACAGTGAACTAAGGGCCTTTGTGCTGTTCTAGGCAGTATTTAATTGACATCAGGGAGATATTGTGTAAATACTTCACTGATGGCAACAGAGAGTAATCTTGTTCAAATGATAGCACAAACAGTTGAGCACAGATTCTGGGATTTACTCAACCAATCCTCAGAACGTGCTTTGCTGCTTCTGAGATATGCAGGAAAAACAAAA
>NW_006367979.1:0-841 GCF_000327345.1 Myotis davidii
AAAAAAAAAAATAGTTACAATGGTGAGGAATGGCAAAAGGAATATAAGAGAGCATTCTACGTAGAAAATCTGAGTGACCAAACATGTGGGTAAGGAAGCATGAAAGAAACTTCAGGTATTGTGATGAGTGGCCTTCAGGAGACAAGTAGTAGGACAGCGGGAGATACATCTGGCAATGGAGATTAGAATCTGATCATGCAGCCTTTGATACCAGACTTGAGAACTTGAAGTTTCATCTATGGTCAATGAAAAGCTCTGAGGCTGTGGAAAAGAGAAAAAGAAGACTTTGAAAGACCCTTGAGATGCAGAATGAGGCACCGTGGACCAGGTAGATGGCAGGGTAGGGCCAGCAGCTCAGGGAAGGGGAACAGTGAGTCCAGGAGATCAGTGTAGTGCAAGGTGATGAGAAACATGGTGGTGCCTGGACTATGAGACTTTCATTTAATCAGCTGAACATTTTGTCATTGGACAAGAATTTACTGAGCAACTACCCAGAACTGTTTTAGGCACAAGGGATAGACAATAAGCGAGACAACCCCATAAAGTCCATGCCCTGTTGGAAATGGCCTAGTTCCTACTCTTTCCTGCTCATATTCTTCTCCATGAAATGTTCACTAAAGGATGGAATTTGAGTGCTCAGTAAAGAAATGATGGCCCTTAGTTCTTAGAATTTTTCTATTTATAACATTCTTCACTATTCTGATGTTTTTAAAATATCTGTTTTTCCCATAGACCAGGGTTCCTCAACCTCAGCACTATTGCCATTGGGGATGGGATGATTTCTTGTGGTGGGGGCTCCCCTGTACACTGTAGGGCAGGGGTCCTCAAACTATGGCCCGCG
>NW_006367980.1:0-841 GCF_000327345.1 Myotis davidii
TTTTCTTTAAAGAATGAATATCAGTGAGAAAAGGATTTCTCACACAATCCAAAATATAGTTTTCAGCCATAGCACAATGAAAATATTGCTAGCTAAGTGTATCTTTAATATAGATTAATAATATTTAACTTTCCCCTTGAAATCATTTTTAGAGGCTTTATTTTCATTTAGCAGCTTTATGCATCAAATCAAAGCAAAGCCATATTTGTAAGCCACCTGAGTATCAATTGACTTAGTTAATCATTGATTTGATGCATAAAGGCAAACCAGTTTTAATATTCAATAGAAAATGCAAATTCCAAAAAGGAATATATGTGTTTACATGTAACCACTTTATATATATATTTAACATGTTATATATTCATTAATTTAAATGCTTATTGTAAATGTTTACTTCTAGACAAACATTTTAACTTTTACATTTATTCTCTACTGAAACTCTATTATAGGCATTTTTTGGTTTAAACATAGTTCATATCAAAACATCTCAAATGACTAACTAGCTGCCTTATTCAGTATATTTAAATTTTATGTGGTTGTTAAAAAATTATGTGCACGAGGTATCAGGATTTTAATGGATAAGTTATACAGGGAATAATGTCAAATGACTCAGCTTGTCAGAATGTTAAGTGCCCTTCACACATCCCTCAGGCTGGAGAATGTCACTTCACAGCACTGCCAACCTATTTAGAATTAAGTCAAGGAATGCACAGAGCTTTTATCCCCATTTACATCAGGACCTACAGAAACATTCTGATAATATTACACTATACAGATGCTTAAGGTTACATCAAATTTTTTATATATATATATATGCATATGTGTATATATACACGCATAC
>NW_006367981.1:0-841 GCF_000327345.1 Myotis davidii
GATTTGGTTCAGATATTAGGAAAGAACTCAAGGTTGGAAACAGACACAGAAGTGAAATGAATATGTTTAATTCATCAACACAAAAAATAATCATTCAAAAGAGATTTCACAATAAGATGGTCTTCCCCATGGAATCCCAAGTAAAGTGTTAAAGCAAACTTTGAATAGTCTTCCATTTACTATCTCACATCTTAGAATTTTGAGAAAGCAATACAGGAAAAAATTGAGTACCTTAAGGTGTCTTGCAACTTCTGCATTAAACAAAGGTGTTTTGATGTAATGAAAAAACAATGTTGCAATTCTTTTTCTGAGTCCTTCAAGGTTATCATTTTTGACTCCTCTCATCATAAGGTCAACCTCTCTGTCAATCAATTCTAGAATTTCCTGAGTCAATTTACATTCATGTTCCTATTTAAGACACAAAAATATTCAGTACAGAATTTTAAGAAATAGTTTTTTCAATTACCACCCGAAGAAACTGAAATGAGACTCCAGAAGAAATGCAACATCACTGATAGCAATATAAACTGGCACAACTAATTTGAGGGAAAAATTGACATTATCTAGTAGAGTTTAAGATATGCACAATCTATAACCCAGCAATTCTGCTCTTAAGTGCTTTAGAGAAATGTGCATATGGAGTCATTACACACAGTGACCCCAAAGTAGAAAACAACCAAAGAGCCATAAATAAGTTAATTACATAAATAAGTGATGGCTTATTCATAGACCATAATATTATCTATGTAAGGAAATAAGTGGACTACAGCTATATTCAATAACAACTTTCAGTCTTACAAATTAATATTGAGCAAAAGAATCAAGGCACAAAATAGTACAT
>NW_006367982.1:0-841 GCF_000327345.1 Myotis davidii
AACCCCACCTAGCATTCCTCTGGCACCTCGTTCATGATGGCCACGCCCTCTGCATCTGGCTCCAAGATCTCCTGGCCTTTCATCACCTCCCTTTCTACTTCATTCTACCCTCTGCTCCACCCTTGTGTAACTGCTCATCTTCTCCATGTATGTCTTTCCCTCCCCACCATGCTCCCTTACTCAGAATGTCCTCCCTCCAACTTAAAGACCCTTCCTTCCAATTCCTAGCTCCCCCCACAGTGAGACTCACCCCTCCTGGACTGCCCTCTAGCATTTTATTTGCATTTCCTTTTTAGTCTGCATCATGAACTACAAATCTCATGGCACAAGATCCATACCTTATCAACTTAACTCATTAATTCTTTTTTGAATGCTGGGGGTCTTTAGGGAATACAAATATAAACAGAACCTAGTTCCTATCATCAGAGAGATCAGATCTAATACAGATATAAAATATACAAAAAATGTCATGATATATCTTTATTTTTTGTCTTGTTTTGGCTGTGTTTCAAGACTATCTATTAACTCCCTCATCTGCAAGAAAATATCTATTCAAAAATAATTAACTAAATATCTCTCAATTACTATTTGATAGGAACCAGATGATTTCATTAACAGATGAACAGAAGAGTTCCAAAAGCTTAGGCTCCAAAAACAGTTTGTCAGGTTCTCAAAAAGTTAAATATAGAGTTACCCTATGACCCCAAAGTTGCACTCCCAGGTATAAACCTAAGAGAACTGTCCACAGAAAAAAAATTACATGGATATTCATTCATAGCAACATCATTCACAATACCTAAAAAGAGGGAAAAACCCAAATGTCCATCAACTGATGAATGAA
>NW_006367983.1:0-841 GCF_000327345.1 Myotis davidii
GGACTCTCTCCCCCTCCCCATGTGGGAGTCTGTACTTATCTCTCAATAAATTTCCATGTTTAGCTATACCACCCTCTGTCCGTGGTCTCATTCTCTGACTCCACCTGGACAAGAGCCCGGGAACCATCCTGCGCGGAGGAAGACCACGAGTTCCAGTCCAACTTTCACGTTTCAAGAGGAATGTGAAGCCAGTGAAAGAGAGGGGAGAAGTAAAGAAAACAACGGAGCTGGAGGAGAATAGTTACAAACGTGTGTTTTTCCTCTTTCGGTTCCTTCACTCATTTGTTTTGGTAAATTGAGGAACAATGATATAGGTAATAAGTGTGAGGCACAATTCTAACCGTGTCTATACATCATCGCACTTATTCCTCAGTATTCCTCTGGGATAGAGTCTATTTACAACCCCACTCAGTCAGAGGGAGGGTCAGCAACTGTTCTAAGGAAATATTGCTAGTAACTGCACAATACCCACCTCATACACATACCCAATTAACGGGAGGTAGCTATTTACACATCCTAAGCCTTACCAATTTTCATTGGATAAATCAAATTTAACATGATTTTATTTTTGAATAATATAAGGAAGAACTATAAAAGAGAGTGAGATGCTGCAGTGTCCCAATATAAAAACTGCGTTACATTTATATTTGCATTCTAGTTTATATTTGTTTGGGGAGATTCCTGCAACTTATCCCACCACGTGTAATTTCATGATTGATAATACTTATATTTCAATAAATGTAAAAAAAGTTTTTCCTGCTTCATTTTAAAGATAAAGACCTAGCTCCTCTGTAAATTCAGAGAAAAATGAAAGTATTTGGGGTAGTAATAGTATATAAAA
>NW_006367984.1:0-841 GCF_000327345.1 Myotis davidii
GGGCTTGTGTTAAATTATTTGGGGAAAGACCAGGCTTGTATTCTGGATTGATGTAGTCAGAAAATAGGGGTGATTTTACTCTTAGATATCTGAATAATTCTTATCTGCAAGACAGAAGGAACAAAGCAGGACTAAAGCTATGATTGTTAAAGTGGCAGCACGGTTTGGACAATATTCCAGCAGTTAGCTGCATTTCCATGTGATTAATGTGATGAAAGGTTGTTCTAACTTTTGCCTTGATTCATGATCCATCATAATCACAGAATGCCCTAATGTATTCTTCTGCGGTTCTCCTGTTACCTTGTGTGTGCTCAACATGAAAACATCTGCCTGGACTTTGAACATCAGGGAATCTCCAGGTTTCACTAAGGCAGAGCTTACAGCACCAGGACAATTCCCTCTGTCACTGGCTGCTTCTTTTCTCAGACAGATATGATGCCTATGCAATCAACAGCAAATCCCTGTGAGCAAGTCCTTTAAAATATCTCCAGAATCTGACCATTACTCAAACCTCTCATTGCTACAGCCTTCATCTAAAAATTAACTATCTGGATCTCTGTTTCTAGTGGTGTTTCCTGTCCCCCGATGTTTTGTTGACAGTGGATGGGGGGTGGGGAGATTACTTCCAAAATAAATCAGATCATGTAACTCTCCTGCGTACAAACTCCAATGGCTTCCTATCACCCTCGGGCCACTATTCAAAATCCTTCCCATGTTCTCACTCTTGGCTAGTTCTAGACATTTTTCAATGCCACACAAGCCATCTTGGGTTTTGTGCACTTGTTGTATCTTCTATAAGAATGCTTTTCCTCTTCAGTGGTCGGCAAACTCATTAGTCAAC
>NW_006367985.1:0-841 GCF_000327345.1 Myotis davidii
GGGTCGGAGAGGCCCTCACAGCCCGTGGTGTTCGTTTAGACAACAGCCTTCTCCCCAACTTCCAATTCTGTGTGTTGAAATGATGTTATATTCAGCATAACATAGATTTAAAAGTACATTATTGTTCATGACCTATGCCTGTTCTACAAGAATCAACAGCTAGTACAAGAAATATGAACCAGTTAAGTGTTCTGCTGCCTCCTTCCCCCACACACGTTTTGAGGATAAAAAAATTAACTCATTTTAGATATACTGAAGTGATACCAAGGTTAATGCTAGTAATGTAGTACAGAAAGTAGGAGAGGCAGTCTTTCATCTGTCACATTGGCAGAGGTGAGAAAGTAATAATTAATGCTTAAATGAGTACAGGGAAGCAAGTCTCATGCACTTTTGGTGGGATTAACTTTACGATTTTCCACTATCCAGATGACTTGTGATCCTTAGTAAGTCCATGTATTTTTTCTTAGTACAGGTTACCAAATAAATGCAGCTAGTTCCTTTAAATAGTCTTGTTTCAGTTGCAGGTGTCCTGAACATTTCTGTTGACGCCATATGAGTAAGGAAGCTTTAAAATGTTTGTTTCTCCATAAAATTCCTCATGTCGGCTGATCATTTCTAATTTACAGACATTAAGCCTTGTATTTCCCCAAAATTGCACTTGAAATCACACCACAGTGTGAGGGTAACGTTACTAACTCATTATTATATTGTTAATGTAACAAGCACACAGATGCTATAAATTACTAGAGAGGAAATGATAGAATGGACCGGCCATTGCTCATTACGAGAACCTGGGATAAAAACTGTAAGATTTTATCTTTCTTAATGTCTCCTCTCAATA
>NW_006367986.1:0-841 GCF_000327345.1 Myotis davidii
ATGACAAATAAGTACATGAAAAGATGTTCAACCCCATTAGCTATTAGGGAAATGAACATTAAAACCACAATGAGATATTACTACAGACCTACTGGAACAGAAAAATAATGATAGTGACAACACCAAGCTCAGGGAAAAGCATGGTGATCTCACATATATCGCTGGAGGGAATGTAATATGGTACTGCCATTCTGGAAAATAACTTGGCAGTTTCTTATAAAACTAAACATACATACACATACCATATGACCCAGCGATTTTACACTCTTGGGCATTTATCCCACAGAAATAAAAACTTATATCTACACAAAAATGTGCAGAAATGCAGCAGCTTTTCATAATAGTAAAAACTGAAGACAACTCAAATGTTTTTCAATGGGAGAATGTTAAAAAATTGTGATTTATTCATACCTACCATGAAAACCTAATTAGCCATACAAAAAGAACAAACTATTGACATATACATAACCTGGATGGAGTTGAAGGGCATTATGCTTGGTTAAAAAAAGTCTCAAAAAATAACATATTGTATGATTCCATATATATTAATACTCTTGAAATGACAGAACTATGGTGATAGAAGAAAGGTTAATGGTGGCCAGTGGACTGAGGATGGGGGAGAGTGCAAATATAAAGGTATTGCGAGGGAACAGTTCTATATCTTGATTGTTGTGTTGACTATTCAAATCTAGACATAACAAAATTGCATAAAATTACACACACACATACACACAAATATATAGGTTAAACAAATGATGAAAAGTGTTGTAGTGTAGTTAATAGTACTGTACCAATGTCAAATTCCTGGTTTGACATTGTACTAGAGCAGTGGTCAGCAAAC
>NW_006367987.1:0-841 GCF_000327345.1 Myotis davidii
ACCACCTCCTAAAGACCACTCAGTGTCTAATAGGAAATGCTGCTTAAAGAAGCAAATGCTGAGATAAACCTTCTGGATAACATACACAAAAGAGGATGATATAGATATCTTAGTGGATTTATTTTCTCACCATTTAATCAAAGCAGATGAAGCAGAGAACGAGTCAGATATCCCTCCTAAAACACACATACAACCACTCATTCCTTATTTCCCCCAACTGGGTCAGAGAGAATACAGATCTCATCCAAAAAGCTCAGAAATCTCCAAACCTGCCAGAGGGGCAAAGAGAATCTGTGAAGGTTTCATAATTGGAGACTTTGGCTCATTAATTAACTGAGATAACCATTACTCTCATCTTACCTATATCACAACACCAAGGAACTACCCGGAGAAGTGGCCTTGTTGTCACCTGGAGACAGAGGCAAGGCGTCAGCATTGCCACCACAGTCAACAGTTTGGCCATGATGCTAGTGGTGTTCACTTCATTCTCAGGAGCAAGAGCACCTCATGTTTACAGGTGCTGGATGCTTCATAGTTTCAGGTTCCTCCACAGCACACAGACATGCCCAGAAACCAACTCTCTCCATCACAGGGACTGTGAGGGCTCTTTGACACCAACCCACAGTAATAAGTACTTTGCATTTTCACATTTTCCACATCCACCCAGGCCACACAAATACATATCTATATACACAAAAGTTTCACAGGACCTATGTTTTCATATTCTTTTTTGTTTTATTCTATTTTTAATGTTCATTACAATTAAATGTACTAATTTCATAGCCAACTAATATGAATCTACCCCTTCAGTAAGAAAACAACAGTTTTTTAAAGAGGTGTA
>NW_006367988.1:0-841 GCF_000327345.1 Myotis davidii
AGCATATTACACTTCTATTATTATAGATGTGTTACCTAGTATTGTCCGTACTCTGGGACTAAAATCAGTTATAACTGGAGTCTGTAAACAATTATAACTATAAGCATCCTTTGTTGTGGCTTGAAATCCATTGGTAATAACTGAAATATCAACTGTACCCTCAATTCTCTGAAATAAGAGGAAAAAAATAAAACCATTAGAAAATGTTAAATGTTGAGATACAGCTATCCAATGCCTAAAAGCAATCAGAATTATTCAAAATATACTTCCAAAGATGTTTTCTTTCAAAGTCATGAATAAAAGTCAGTTTTCAGATATTTATAAAGTCCTGTTTTTAAATATAGGTTACATGTTTAAATTCTTTAGAGAAAGGCATATGTTATAGTAGTTTTGATCAATTTAATTGCATCGAAATTACTGAATTCCTGAGGATTTGGCAATACAATCGAAATGCTCTAGACAAGTGATTCTCTAACAAAACAAGATATAAAAAGTTGTGACATTTTGCTCTTAAAATAGACTCAAATTTACTTTTTATTCACCTTCACTGACAAATCACCTTATTATATTGTTAGCTAACCTAGCTCCAGAATCCAAGACTAACACTTGGGCCACTAGAAAGATATTTGGTGCTTTCCCTGATATTGCACATGCACAATTACCAATTATGAAAAATTTTTATTTAGTATTTTATCTAGTATTTACTTAATGCACACTGATTGTTTAATATCGTAACATAATTTAAACAAAGTAAGCTTTAATCTACCTATCCTCCAGATTCTCATCTTAATTATTATTCTATGCATACTCAAATTTCCTTTTATACAGATTTCAACTGCAT
>NW_006367989.1:0-841 GCF_000327345.1 Myotis davidii
TCAAAAGCCTTTGAATTGTCAACTGGTTTGGGATCCTGAATGGAAAACCTTAGTATTATTGATCAAGTACCTTTTTCTGTATATGTTTGTGTGATTTTGTTCTCAAAGGAATTGTGCCTAGGGAACTCCATTTTAATGGATTAACCAAGAACAAAGTGTAAAAAGTGCCAATAGAAACTTCATCTCTGCTTTTAAATTTTGTTTGCCCTTATTTGTTTGATTAACAACATATATTGAATGCCTACTCATTGCCAAGCACATTAATAATTATTCTTCAGCTGTTCAACTCTATTAAAGGCCTACTTTGCATCAGGCAGTGTTCTCTAGACACTGGGCATAAGCAATGAAATCCCTACTTTTATGGTACATTTTTTGTCATAGTGAAGGAAGGAGAAATCAGACTTTTGAGTTTCTTGAGTTTAAAACAAAAATAAGGAAAATATCGCATAACCATGAGAACTACTTACAACAATGCATTTCCCAGGAAGTGGTGAGCCATTTGCCTAGGAGACCTCTGGGAGAAAGCAGGCCCTTGTCCGCTCAAGGGGATTTAGCAGTCATTTGATTCTGTGCCACTGCCCTTGCAGAATTTACATTCCAGTGTGGGGAGAGAGTCAGCAATTAACTCAAAATAGTTGAGATGATTTCAGATTGTAGTAGGTGCTATGAAGAGGGTAAAAAGTCAGAAGGGACAGCGTCATCTCACCCTTTGTAACTGTCTTAGCAGGTAACCGAGTGCATCTGCCCAGGCCACGCTGAATTGTTAGCAGATATGTTATCAGAACTTTGCACACTGTGGTACTGATGCCAAATCACTGTATGCTTGCTTTTTTAAAAAAAA
>NW_006367990.1:0-841 GCF_000327345.1 Myotis davidii
GAGTGACACAAATTTGCATGTTTCTTTTATTAGTGTAGATCTTTCCTTTAAATTTTATGACAAAATTGGCTTTGTATCTAGTAAGCAATCAGGATTTTTTTTCCCTTTAGTAAATGGATTGGACAGTACAATAGATTCTTTTTAGAAATGTGCTTTTACTGCTCTTTTTTTTCTTTTGTCTAGCCTTTCAATATATATATCCTCAGTTCCAACTCATTTTGTTGTTTTCTCCTTACTCTTGATTCAAATGAAATATTTCCAAGATTATTAGGTGATTAGTGACTTGACAATTCAATCTCCTCAACTAGAAATTTTCCATTTGCGTGGATAATTTTCCTTTTTAAAGTTGATGCTGGATCTCAGGATGCTGGAAGCATCGCTAAAAACTTTCAAAAGGCCCAATTATTAGCAATTTTAAACTTAGTACAATTCTACTCTCCCAGATAACATTTTCTAATAATCAAATAGACTAACTCTTAATAACTCCTAAAGTATGAGTAAGTGGAATATGATAAGTACAATTTGCCAACATGTAAAACTATTCAAAATTTCTGTTGCCACTACCCCATTTACTTTGGGAATAACCACTGTAGAATACTGCAGTTTTATCAGGCTGTCCTTCATCTTGCCCAGTTTTTTGTTTTACTTTTTATTTGTTATCTCTTATAGACTTTTTTCTATTACTTCGGGGGGTGGTTATTAGATAAGAATGGGTGGGTGTGGGAATCGGATATTTCTCATAATGTTTTGCAAGTTATAGAGAGGAACTATAGTAACCCAGTTTTCCTGATGATGCAGTTCATGTGTCTCTGTCCTATATAATAAAGAGCTAATATGCTAA
>NW_006367991.1:0-841 GCF_000327345.1 Myotis davidii
AAAATATATTTAAAAATAAATAAATAAAATATACTATAGTAGATCCAGAACCTCCTCCAGATCTAAATCAGACTCTGGTCTGAGGCCTAGGAATCTGCATTGTACCTGCTCCCCACCCCCCACCCCCCAGCTGACTTTCATACACTGGGAACCGCCATTGGTTTTGGGAGAGAGTCACGAGTGTAATGAAGAGCCAGTAATTCTGGATTTTGTGGGACTAAGTTCAGATTTTAGCATCTGCCCTTACCAGCTGGCTGGGTTACCAGACCTCTGGACTCAGCAGACTGCAAAATTACAGCCCCTTTCCCAAAGGAGTTTTGGGGCCAGGAAGCTATGTCTGTTTCAGAAACCACCAGCCAAGCTGCTCCATCAGATAACGTGAGTTTAATCTTCTGTGCGTGGTCCAGGGAGAGAGACCACCTTCCTGGGTGGCACGTGGGGGCAGGTCCTGTTCTATGTGGTCACCCCATACCAAGTGCCAGCAGCTCTCCCTTCTCTCCCCTTTTCACATGCAAACAAGTTTTCTGTCTTTGATCCAGAATTCTCCGTCTTTTGTGCTGAAGTATGACCCCGAATGGAGAGCAAGTCTGGATTCCCTGTACATTTAAGCACCCCGTCACATGGTGGGTGGAGACACGGGAGCACCGTGTACCAATTTGAGACCGGAGACTATCGGATATTTAAGTAGCTTTTAGTGTCGTTTAGATGGGCTTTTCCTTTTCTTCATTCCGGAAAAGAGACTCATAGAACTAGATGGGACCTCTAAAGCCATCTCATTCAGCCCTCTTGTTAAGTTTCAGTAACTTCCTACCAACAAATGCTTGGATCAGAAAATCTCATT
>NW_006367992.1:0-841 GCF_000327345.1 Myotis davidii
TATAGTCCGTAGGTTTTCATGTTTCCCATTCATTGACCCGCCTACATTGACTATAGTTCTACTTTCAAATTCAAAATTCTCAGGACTAACTGATTGGCTGAATTGTGTCAACTGGCCACTCCTGTCCAATCACCTGTGTGAAAGCGGGCTGTGCGTAAGTAGCCAGATACACTGATATGTATTTTGAAAATGCCTTTTATTCCTGTTTGAAACTCAGCTAGATAATATATTGGAAAACAAGTGCACATCCTGTTTACTCTTTTTACCACACTCTTGCATAGTGGATAGTAAAAATAGACATTCACTGAATTTTTGCATTAATTAATTAATCAAAAAAGTAGTGATATAAAATTATTCCAAGAATCTTTTCTCGCTGTAAAATATGATTTGATGCTTACACGCAGTAAATGTTTCCAAAGCATATTACCATCATCTGTCAATTGGAAATGCGACATTTTAAAAACGAAAGTAGTTATTAGGCATTACTAATCGAGCATTAAAGAATCACTTTACAGTTCTGCATTTGATTGCCCAAGGTCAGGTAAATGTCTACTGACAATCAATCAGTCACTTCTCCACAAATGTGATGAGAGTCAAAGGGTCTCATATAATGGATATGAGAGGTACAATTAATACATATGACATAGGGCATACTCCTATGTTTTGAGAGCAGAGATACATTTAGTGTGTTTCCCCCAATTCTATAAACAAGTGGTAAAAGAACCCATCTCTTGGATCCCACAGAATCAGAAAAGGGAAGCACCTATGCCCAGTGGAGAAATTAGGGCTGCTGTTGCAGGAGTCTTCTCTTTACCCTAGAAAACATCTGCTGGGAACAAAA
>NW_006367993.1:0-841 GCF_000327345.1 Myotis davidii
TTTTTTTTTTTCTCACTTCTACTACCCTTACTTAAGGTTAAAAGACCTAAAGCATCCTTCATACTACTAGGAGCTATCTTAGAGTTAGTTTGTTTCTTTGCTTTTACACTTTAACTCTTTATCATTCATCTTTATCTTGTTCTATGGGCATATTACTTTAACAGAATTATTTTTGAAAAGATTCATGTGAATTGATGACTTATCAATTATCAAACAAATTATTTATGTGATTTCTAATTTAAAGTAATTATTCTGAAAGTAAATTTTAAATATTATTACTAGTTTTGTTGCATGCAAGTGTGATATCCATATCTGGTACCTTTTTATTTTTCTTCCTTCCATGCATACCTCACACTTAATAATTTTTCCAGAAATATTTCTTATAATCAGAGTCTGTCATCCTTTTCATATTTGGATCATTGCTTATTACTAGCTTTTATTCACACTAGAAGGCTATGTCTTATGAGCTTTGTATGATTTTGGATTATCCTTCTTCACATTTTGATAGTCCATTCTCTTCTTTAAAGCAGTCTAAGCTTCTGGAGAGTATACCTAACCCAATAAGAAAGGCCCCTGAACCCCTCAAAAATGGTCCTTATGGAAAATATTTCTTATCCTTATTGAATTATCAACCCAAAACTATACTTATCAATTTAAATTTAAATATTCATATATTTTGCTGAATAATAGACTTGATCTTTTGTGTATATTTAGAAATATGTCATACTTTCTTTACATAATTTCAAAAAATTGAATTTAAACAAATTAATAATAATACTAAGCATATGTTAATGAGTAGCAAACTTGTGTAAGGAATGTATAAGAAAAAGCCATGACTGGT
>NW_006367994.1:0-841 GCF_000327345.1 Myotis davidii
CACTTTGGGAAATAAAGTTCATGTGAAGCACATACAATCAAAGTAATTTTGGAAAAATAAAAACAACAGAAGAATGGAGTTAACAAAACCACTATATATTTAAAACGTATTCCAAAACCTAGCTATTGGAATAATATGGTCCTGGCAAAGAGATGTGTAGAACAAAATACAAAGCTTAGACATAGACCCAGGTCCATGGAAATATTTTGGAAATCTTGGATTGCAATTAAATTTAGCAGAACAAATATGGATTGCTTGATAAGTGAATATATTTAGGTAACTATTTGGAAAAAATGAAGTTAGAACTCAATGCCTCTCCCACAATGGTAATTAAACATGAAACATGATTAAAATTATTTGAAGAAAATATAATTGAATATTAATTAGAACATGGGCTTAGAGTTTATTTTTCTAATAAAAAAGGAAGCCACGAAGAGAAAAAAAGGCATATTAAAATGAGACCTAAAAAAATAAATTAGAAATTAGAAAATTCTAAATATATGGAGAACACTTGAAAAATTCTAAGAGAGAGACCAACACACCTAATGGAAAAATGGTGGGAAGCTCATAAAAGAGTGGTAAAACAAAAATAAAAATAATACAAAGTAAAGCAAAGATGAAAAAAATACAAACCTATGTAAGACCAAGGAAACTCATACATTTAATGTTAGAAATTAAATTGAAATAATCATTCTAAAGGGTACTTTATAACATAAAACATATTTTAACACTTCACTCTTGTGTATTCTGTGAATCTATATTCAGGGGAAAATAAAATATGTTTACAGAGATTACTGTACAAGATTATTCATCATAATTATCAATAGTCAAAATGTGATAT
>NW_006367995.1:0-841 GCF_000327345.1 Myotis davidii
AATGGGAAAATATTTTGATTCAGATACTTGAGATACCATCTACTAACGCTGTAATTAATCACATAAAATGCCTTAATCATTCCTAAATGTCTCTTGCCTTGACCCACTTTTCAAACTGAATCGCATCTCTGTTTCTGGGATAGAAAGTGGACTTTGAATACACAACACAGACGTTTGTGAGAACATGGGCGAGGAGAACACTTCACTTGAAAATGCATTCTTAGAAAATACCTCTGTACCTGGGGAGAGGGAGAGCACGTCCCTAGAATTTGTTCATGAACACAGAAGCCGTGAATGCATCATGTTCGTAACAGGAAGCAAAAGATAACATGAATTGAGATTAGTCTTGCTCCCTCTGAGCCAAGCTCTAGCAAGGCACCTGCCATGTGACCAGCCACATATATTGCTCCGAACAGAACTAAACATACACAGGAAGGGCTAGGACATGGCCGCAATGACAGACACACTCATGGCCTAAGCATTGTTCGTCAGGGAATTTCCTCATTAGAAATGTTATTTTCTACAAATCTAGCCTTGTTTCTTACAGGTATATACACTTTATACTTTTCACTGGGTTTTGCACCCATTGTTTTAAATAGTGGCTAAAACAGATTTTATGGTAATGTTTTGAAAAATAGATTGATTGATAAAGAGACGAAACGAATTGCCATTGTTAGACAGTAGAGGGCAAAGCAAAGAGCTATAGAACTCAACCCTGATCTCCCAAATCCTGCTTCGTTTCTATAAACGGAATGGACCGTGGTGGGCTTATCCGGCAGCCAGAGCAGACAAATGCTCAAGGTCCATGGGAAGCAGGAGCATCGAAATCGATATTTAAAAA
>NW_006367996.1:0-841 GCF_000327345.1 Myotis davidii
GTCATAGGTTCGCCATCACTGCTCTAGTCAATAAAAACACTTTGTAAAAGAATGTTTCACAATCGTCCCTTTAGTACTTGGTAAAGGGAGGGAATTTAACTTTAAACTCCATACTCCTTATATTGAAAAATGTTTTAGTGCTGAAGTCCACTCAAATGATCCTCATCAGCCTCTGTTCTAAACGTATCCTAACTAAAGGCCCATTTTGCTGCTTTGTATTTGACTCAGCTGAGTAGCTCAGCAAAAGTGCTTTCCCATCCTTTAAATGACATGTTAACTAAATTGCCTTAAAGCTGGAAAACGGGAAAGATCTATTACAACCCAGTTTGGGTTGCATTAGCATCCAGGGAAATGCATACAACAGCACCCCCTGCGCCTGGGCTCAGCTGGGGCTCCCCAGAGGTCACTGCTCCAGCTCTTGAGTCTGGGTGGTGGCAGGGGCAGTAAAGCAGTTCTGAACACCTTTCTTCAAGGCAAAATGAGGAATCTATCGCAAGTGGTGGGATATGCATCAAGAGGATGACAAAAATAAGCCTGTCCGTGGGATTGAAGACACAAGGTTACAGCCCAGCCCCCAGCCCCCGGCAATGAGCCCCTCACTCTTCATCAATATAGAGATGAGGTCTGAAGGGACCTCATAAGAGGGGCTACACTGACTCTGACCCGTAGCTTCCAGTACTACTTTCTTACACTCAACTCCTACTCATCCTGTAATGCCCACTTTACCATGTCAGCTGCACCCCTCTGCCCGCATTTATGACTGCTGCTTGCATATGGTCCTTGTCTTCTATTGATTTTTGAGAAATTATGCTGTGGGAGATACGATTTCCCTATAAACAAT
>NW_006367997.1:0-841 GCF_000327345.1 Myotis davidii
AAATTATTTTTGAAAAACCTAAATGATACCAAATATTGGCAAATACATAGATAAAACAGCAACAAAATTGTCTCAAGTGGTTAGGGGTAAAAAATAGTAGCACTACTTTGGAAAGACATTTGATATTATGAAGCAGTATTAACTGTGTACCTACTACATGACTCAGCCTTTGCCCTCTGAAGAATCTAGGAAACTCCTGCATGAGCAGCAGATGTCACTACAAGAATGCGCATAAGCGCAATTTGTAGTAGCAAGAACCAGAAACAGCACAAAGCCATTAAGAATAGAACGGAATAATAGACAGCAAAGAAAATAAATGAACATTATAGTGAATTACAGACAAACCCTAGAAGAACTCGTGCATTATGAGCCCACTTTTATAAAATGCAAAAACATGCACAAAAATTCAAATGACATTCAAATATATGCAGTAACACCTTCAAACAAAAAGAAAGAGGATAATAAACACAAAATTTAGAACACAGGTTACCTAAGTGGAGGAAGGATATATATGGGCCCCTGGGCAACACCCTTGGCAGATAGGGTGGTAGATCCATAAACTTGTGTAGTTCTATGATTCTTTAAATCTCACACACGCTATAAACATTCTCTTACATCTACTTGGTGTTAAAAATGATTACTTTAAAAAAGAAAACATGACATCAGTTTGCTTATTGGAATTGATCACCATGGAAGCAATTTTCCATGCCAGTGCCTCTTCCCGCAGGTCCTAGGAAAGCTCCTGACTCAGATTTGGGCCTCTGGGCAGGGGGTCATAACAGATGTTTGCCGTGAGCTGAAAGGAAGCTGGATGGATGCCAACAACAGTGCTTATGACATT
>NW_006367998.1:0-842 GCF_000327345.1 Myotis davidii
TTAAATATTAGCACAAGATTTTTTCCATGGTTTATGTGTTTTCAAAGAAAAGAGATTATATTTAATTTCAGTTAATATTCATTACTTCAATGTAAGGTTGATGGAAATTGGAGAGATTGGCTGAAGGGAAACGTGTTTTTGAATTTCATAGATTATTTATCATCATAGATATTTTTAAAATTCCATACTCAATTCTCAAACTTGTTTTAACTTTTTTATGTTCTGTAGGGGAAATATTCTGTTGTAAAGAAGGGGGAAGGATCCGCCATGAGAAATCGCACAGTACCCTCAGAATTCATTCTTCTAGGACTGTCAGATGATCCAGAGCTTCAGATTGTAATTTTTCTCTTTTTAGTTATCACATATATATTAAGTGTCTCTGGAAATTTCACCATCATCATTCTCACCTTGGTGGATTCTCATCTACAGACCCCTATGTATTTCTTCCTCAGGAACTTCTCTGTATTAGAAATATCCTTTACAACTGTCTGTATTCCTAGATTTTTAGGCACAATTATCACCAGAGACAAAACTATTTCATACAATACTTGCACAGCTCAATTGTTTTTCTTCATCTTCATGGGTATCACTGAATTTTACCTTCTAACTGCCATGTCCTATGACCGCTATGTAGCCATCTGCAAGCCCCTGCATTATACAACCATCATGAACAAAAGAGTCTGCATATTGCTTGTCTTCTGTGCTTGGCTGGCAGGATTCTTAAATATCTTCCCACCAGTTGTTCTTTTTCTCCAGTTAGATTACTGTGGCTCCAATGTCATCGATCACTTTGCTTGTGACTATTTCCCCCTCTTGCAATTATCCTGCTCAGACACCTGGCT
>NW_006367999.1:0-842 GCF_000327345.1 Myotis davidii
CACTGAATCCCTACATACTCTCAATACTCAATGACCCTTATGAGCCAAATTCACTGCACATAGGTGACAAGGTCACACGACTCAAACCACAGCAACTCTCCCAAGCAAATCATGAGTATTCCCCTAAAAGCAGCCATTATAGGTCAAGAATGGGGAAGCTCACAGCTCGTATATTGCTCTTATATAGGACAATAACCCACAACTCAATCAGACATATCTCAGGCCCTAGTGTCTACGGGTTTAATGATAAACATTCTAAGAGACATGAAGACAGAGCTGCACAGAGACTGGGAGCCATGTGCAATGAATAGGAGCCATGCATCTACAGGTGCTCATGGACAGAATGATCCATCAGAAGGCATCTGAGAACAGAGGATCTTCAGTAGTTGATGGAGTACAGAATTGCTGATGTAATTTTGTTTGCTACAGGTCTAATTATGAACCTGCATGGCTCCCTATAATCCATACTCTCCTATGCCTCCTAAAATATGTCAAAAAGATACAGGATCCAACTTGAAAATGGTTCCACTGACCAAATCTAGGACATCTTGAGCCACAAAATAAATGATAGTAAGGAATTATAACCACCCACAGAATAAAAGAAACACACTCTGTCATTTAAGGGTGAATTAAGTTTTGGGGCAAGTCTAGGAAGCTAATCAGAGACAAGCCTAAAGTAAATAATCATACCATATAACAGGTCCCGGGAGTGAGAAGCTGTTTCAGGTGAATAATTATAGAGCGGCGACACCGATCTTCCTTTGAATCTTAGAAACTAGCTCCGAGAGTTTAAAAATGTCTGGGTCGGCCCTAGCTGGTGTGGCTCACTGGATAGAGCATCG
>NW_006368000.1:0-842 GCF_000327345.1 Myotis davidii
ACATGTGCTCAAGTCTTGGTACCCAATCATGACAATCTACAATATTTTAAGTGTCAGCTTAATCTCATTATACCTGTGTTTCTTAAACTATAATATGAAGACAGATATTTATAAATTTCCTGCCACAGGAGAATTTGTGAGCATACTACACAAAAATGTATGTCCAAGCATTTTCTAAGTGGTAAAGAAAAAAAACATTCAAAGAATATATGGATATATTTCTATTTTGCTTTCAATAAGCTGCCAAATTTTTTTGGCCTTTGACTAAAGTAAAACATCATGCCAGTGGTTCACAGTGACTTTTAAAATCCCCTCATAGCTCATAATTTATAGTTTTGAGTCCAGGAACTTGTAAAACCACTTGGAATTAATTTTTCCTAAATATATTAATTTACTTGTCTATACTGTAGCATTATTTTTCTGTCTTACAGCCCAGCAGGAGATTCCTGAAGCTAGCTAAGTACATTTATAGTGTCACTAAGCATTTTAATCCTGGGTAGAAAGAAGCAAAGAGAAATGTTTAAAAAGAGTAAAGCACATTAAATGTACTTTTGAGTAATTGGATTTATTACAACTAGAGGAATAAGCTTTGCCGCGATTAACACCCATTACAAATCAATATTGTCAGAGTTCTGAATTCACTTTAATATTTTAGAAAGTTGATTAGTACTGCTTTGGCAAAATCACAAAATGTTTAAAGTCCCAAAAGCCAAGGAAAAATAAAAAATAAACGTAAGATGTTTTTAAAGAAAAAGAAGCCCTTCTACTTTTTTAAGTGTAAAGGAACAGAAATATATTTTTCCATCTAAATACTACACGATTTACATGTTTTCCGGGAATTT
>NW_006368001.1:0-842 GCF_000327345.1 Myotis davidii
TGCTCAATCCATTGAGCCAAACCAGCTAGGGCTGTATGTATGTTGTTTAATGGTGTTAAAAACCTCACATATCACAATATTCTTAACATTTTTTTCCAGTTAGAATACAAAGGATGATTTGCAGGATTCTTTTGGAAAACTTCAAATTCTCAAACTATTCTGGCAGTAATTTCCCTTATAAAACTTCCATTTTCTGCCCAAGGAACAACACTTTCTTGGACCTCTTCACTTTGAAAAGAGGCATTTTTTTCTCTCTCTTTGGCGGGGGGGCACAGAAAATTTTATCACTTAACAAAATTGTCAGATGAGTTACCAGATGGAGAGTAAAAATGGGCAGAGTGAATCTCACCCTCATGAACTAAGTGATGCACCAGGGACACCCTCTTCACAGTGCACCCCTTTTAAGTTCCAAGTCACAGACCCTTGGGGACCCTGAGAAATAACTGATACCAAAAGTCATAGGCCTTTTAATACAGTGACAGTCAACACATTTACTGGGCAATTTGTCCTTTCCCTTTTATAGATGAGAAAACTGAGACATGAAGAACTTCCTCAATTTCTCTCTAGGAAATTAAAAACTCTGGTGTTGGACAGAGGTCATCTGGCTCTAGAGATTGTGCAGATAACCAGCAACCATCCTACCATCCCCAAATCATTCTCTAAATTGGGGGTCACCACATATTTGGGAATCTTTAAATTCTCCCTCTTCCTCATGGCTAATCAATTTCTTTTCTTTCCCAAAATATCTTTTGATTCTATTCTTGACTTTTCATTTCCTCAGCCTAACATTGACCAAACAAATTTTTTACTTGCTTTATTGCAAAAACCTTGACCTATTCTCT
>NW_006368002.1:0-842 GCF_000327345.1 Myotis davidii
TGCTCTAACCAACTGAGCTACCCAGCCAGGGATTCCACTGACTCTTAAACCCAGCCTGTAGGATCCCAAGGAAGTTCTATTTCATTATCACACACAAGGAATGTGGTAGAAACCTCAAGGGATAGAGATAGCTTGCACATATCTATCTTCACACACACAGAAGTTCTTGGTTATTTTGATTCTGGCAACAGGAAGAACAGGCTAGGAGGTCGACACTTGACATCATAAACAGTTTTTCCTTCTGACCTCTATCTGGATCAGCAGATTGTGATCTGTGCCGAATGTAGGATTAATTGCACCAAGAAAGAACGTCTCTGAAATATAAAATGTGGGCTTGGTCATTAGTTCATTTTGCATGCTGTGAAAACTATATTTAGCATCATTAACAGCTGCTTGCATGAAGTGTTCGGCACTAAAACGTGATTGGTGAACACTGAGAATTTTATTTTGTGATATTGCTTGCAATTATGGAGATGTTGATAGATCAATTTCCATATCATCTAAACCCCAAACTAAGAAATAAAGTGGTTATAATAGCATGTCCCTTCTATTTGAGACATTGGTCATTTTCTTGGTTTTTAATGTTTTAAAAGTCCACGAGGGAAAAGAAATCTCTCTTTTAGTGAAGTTCCTTGAATATACATCGTGATCACTTACCATTTCCTAAGTGTTTCAAGCAGCAATCTTGTTTTTGGAATATTTCCACTGAAATGCAGGCCCTGGAATTTCAGTGCTGATTAGAGAAAAGCATTCTAACGACCTCTTGACAAAATTGACCCAAGTCAGGTGCACGTGAATCTGACGGGGGGAGGTGAGGTAGGAAGTTCACTTAAAAAATGTTA
>NW_006368003.1:0-842 GCF_000327345.1 Myotis davidii
CCTGTTGGGTGGGCCTAGATGGGGCAGTAGGTGTGTGCATTTGGTAGGGCAGGCACACCACCCCTCAAGGGGGCAGGGTGGGTTGGGCATTCCGATTGTGAAGGAGGGATGTGGGCTGAGTCCAAATTGGTGAAGGGGGAGAGGGAGGGGGAGGGTGGGAAATAGGCACTACTCACCCACATGGCTGGGCAGGCCCTGCCCACCACTGATCAAGGTAGTGGGGCTGATTGTGTTGAGGCCATGCTTCAGGTGTTCTGCCATTGCCCCGTGTGTGTGTGAGCTTTGGGTCTCATGGTGGGGCTCTGGGTGCCTGTCTGTGGCCTAGGGGAACTGGGACACGTCTAATTCCCACTGCCTCCTCCAATGGAGGACCCTGGGGCTCCTTCAAAATTGGGTACTCTCCAATCTCAAGTGGAAAGAAGCGCCAGTGGGACAACGCTGGGCTCTGGCCACCAGCTCCTGCACCAGAGCACCCGAACCACCCACCTGGAGGTCCTGCACTGACAGATGTGCACCCAAAACTCACACCCTCGCATACTCTCCCTCACACCCACTCACACGTTCATCCTCACTGCTCTTGTCTGCTGCCATTTTGGTTCTCAAGCTCAGGTATATTTTAACAGGCAGTCTTTGTGTATAAAAATGTGTGTTGAACATATCTATATACTTTGAAGCACAGGCCTCATACCTTTGTGATTTAATTTCTGAGCCCATTAGAGGAACCATCCATGAAACACCATAAATAACCAAGATAGCCAGGGAGTACAGAAAGAAAAAAAAATCTCCAGAAAATACAGTTACAAACATGGAAGACTGAGATTTAAATGACAGAGAATTCAAGA
>NW_006368004.1:0-842 GCF_000327345.1 Myotis davidii
CATTTTTTGGGACACCCTGTATATCTGATTTTCTCATTACTGTTATCTTTAGCCTCAAAAATTTTAATCTGACTTTAGTATTCTTCTAATTTAGAAAATGCGACTCAAATTTTATCAACAGTAGCAACATTGAAAGCAATGATTCATAATCTTAGGCTATCAGTGACCATAACTTAGGGACTAATGATTATTAGCCATTCATCATACACCAAACATTATGTATCAATGGCATCTGAGTAGAGATAAAATGAATCAGCTCATTTGGTCACTAACTGATGTGTAAATCACAGCACTGAGCACAGTGGTGCAGACAAATATAATACAAGTTCATGATCTCCCAGAACTTCTGTTTAGGTTTAAGGAGCAAGAAAATGGTATCTGAACATGCATGACGGATGCAAATAACAACATAAGTGGACCACAAAGCATGATGGCTGGGCGATGAAAGGGAATGTAATGAAAGGGGTACAGGTTGTCTCAAAAAGGAGCAAAGACCTGGTGGTCTTTGAAGAACAACAAATAATAAACCCGAGGAAGGCCTTCTAGGTACCAAGAGAATAAAGGCTAAAGGGGCACAAAGCTTGACTTGAGTTTGGAAATTTAGCAAGGAGTCAAATGTACCTGACATCAAAGTTGGAAAGTAGTGATATTGTAAGAGGCAAAACTTGCAGGCAGAGGGCCAGGATGTGGAAGTGCTCAAATGTCCAATGCAGGATTTGAACTTAAATTTCTATCTGTGATGAGTTATTACAGATAAAGTGCAAGTTGTCAAATTGTTAATGCTCCAGCAATCTCTATTGACCACTGCTTTCTTACTACGCACAAAGTCAAATGAAACAAGA
>NW_006368005.1:0-842 GCF_000327345.1 Myotis davidii
TATATAAATGTCTAATTACTATGTTGTACAACTGAAACTAATATAATGTCAGCTATTATTGAAGAAAAATTAAAGAATGAATTAGTGCAGAATTTTATGGTTTGAACTAGTAAAAGTACTTAGCCAAAGATTTTCCTGCCTGACTCCTAGGTTGAATGGGACTTCCAAGGTCACCTGGTCCAACCCTCTCTCCCCACAAATACTATCCATGTAGTAACGCTTCCTGACAGTTATCCCTTGTACCCTGGCGAAACATCTAAACATCGTGACCAACACCTCACAGCTGAAGAGAGCTAAAAACCACAGACAGTGTTGTCTCTTAGACAGCAAATGAAGCCCCCAAGGCAATAGTATTATTTAGTCAACTTTGGAGAGTCTGTGGGCACCTTTGTCTATACAACAAATACCAAGTTTTGCCTAGTTGCCTAAACAACAACAACAAACTGCAGAGTCCCTTACAAATGCACTTTGTAATACTAAGATATTGCTACGCATCGCTTAGGAAATGCATAGCAGTTGCTTCTGGCATTACACATGGTAGATTATATAAAACATATCAACTGTTTGGGATTTTTCCATTTATTTGGTATGTGATGAATCAGAAAAAGGATGTCAGGGCTTCATGCCTAAGGATCCTTATTATGTAGGAGGTACTGGCATGCGTCCTAAAATATTTAATCCAGGGAACTGTTCACATTTTAAATATAGCAACTGAAAACAGTGATAAGCTAAAATTGGACTAGGTATCAGGAGAAAAGAGAAAGAATTTACTTAAGTAGACAAACATTTTCCCAACAGTTTTTTTTTTCTTTTTGATACCAGGAAATAAATAGCTTGGTTTT
>NW_006368006.1:0-842 GCF_000327345.1 Myotis davidii
GACCTGCACTGTAGAGCCTTTAGATGTTCAGGCATTACTGCCAGATAAAAAGCCCTGCCGCCTCTGAGCAGGAAAGGACCTATTTCCAAAACTACTGGGCAGGAATTTTGATCCAAAAAAGAAGTGCTGAGGGTGACCTGTCTTTACCTAAAAGCAGCAAAAGTCAGGGAAGTTGAATGCCACTGGCCACTAAAGGTTTTTAAAATAGACCAGATTTTATTAAGCTGTAATTCATGAATGGGACGCAGGGTCTGTGAATCCCAAGAAACTCCAAGCGAAATGCTGCTGTACTGCATTTTTCTATGCTGGAGCCATAAATTTCACCAAAATCTCAAAGGTTTTCATGATTGGCCCAAAATGGAATTGAGAAATGTCGTTTGCAAACTGTAACTTCTGTTGAATATGGATCTGTTCTACAGTCCTGTTTTCCAATCTCTCATCCATCCTTCCTTTGAATAAATATGTACTCCTTTTTGCTATTTAATGTAGGTACCTACATTAAGCTTGTTCAAATATCAAATAAATAATACTAGACTAGCACCTTCCACTCCATCCCAGCTACATGATCTCAAAGTTCCACACTTTCTTATCATCTGCATAATGGTCATTTTTTGTCACTAGGCTACAGTCCATGAAGGAAAGTAGAAGGTATTTATAGTCTGCAACTGTTACTTCCGTGCTTAGCATAGTGTTGGTGTACAGTAAATACTAAATATATATTTAGTAAATTATGTCAATACGTCAATCAATAGAATTAATAGACTTTATAATATATCCGAATAATCCTGGTCCAAAGTCTATTTTTTAACATCTTCATTGTTGAAAGTATTACATATGTCCCC
>NW_006368007.1:0-842 GCF_000327345.1 Myotis davidii
AAAAAAAAAAAGGATGCTTTGGCCAAAAGCCTCCCGTCTTTCACTCATAAAATATACTTATGACAAAAAAGGCCATAAAATAAGGCAGTATGAGCTCTTCCCACTCAGTGATATTATTCCATCCACACATCTGCAAAGCCTCAGCTGTCAGCCATCCACCCCAAGAAGAATCGGCAAGACAAATTCCTCATGTCAAGGTCACTGAAGCCCTAGAGTCTCCTATAGCCCCTGTTCATGGACATTCAGGATTTACACTCTTTGGGAAATAGACAGTTCATACATTTAAACATTCAATCAACCTTCAGTGACCTTCTTCAAGTAATAAAGACACAATGATCAATTTTGCACATTTTTCTCACTAACATCTTATACATGGACTGTGAACGTGTAATAGGGTTCTATTTCTGAAAATTATGCTATGTTACTTTAGCTATTCTAATACCCAAGGATTTGGAAAGGTGAATCATTCATTCTGTTGCTTCAGGAGACATTTCCAGTAAAAAGAAACCTGAGTCCCATTCCTAATCTAAAATTTTCTCTCAAAATCTGCTTTGTTGAACATGAAATTATGTGCCAGGTGTCCTTAACTAACGCCTTCTCTTCTTAAAGGATAATTTCAAATTAGCATATTTGTAAGCCTGCATCCTCTGTATGAGGACATTTTTCTGTCAGCGAGTTTATCTCTTTGATCAAGTATTGTTGCATTCATTTGACCACCCAGGCTTGATTTTTCCCAACAGTATAACTATCCCTACCTCTGGACTAAATAGTGGACTCTTATATCCACCTTCTTTCTCAAGCCCGAGAATATAAATATGTGGACTGAATACACAGCTTTAATA
>NW_006368008.1:0-842 GCF_000327345.1 Myotis davidii
ATAGGAGCACATATAATCTTCCAATGATTGCCTCTTATAGGCAAATGTAAATGTAATAAAGATAATTGTGAAAGTTTGCCAATACATTGCTTTTATTTTTAGAGAAAACATTAAATGTCTGAAAAAAAAAGAATTTTTTAATTCTTGGTTGTATTTGTAATAAGATAAGCGAGCTAACGTATCATATTTTTCCCTTTTGATAAATGATAATATCTAGTGAATGATCAAATAGGACTATTTCAGAAATTTCAGTTGGAAACTATTATAAGGAAAAACTTTTAAATGGCTTTATGAGGAGCCAAAATTCCCAAGGTTTATATGAACTGATAAGCAATAAAATTATTCTACTTGCTTTTTTTATAATTTCAATGTTTTTCAAGTATTGGATTTCTGTTTTTTACTATCATTTTAACTGTTGTTCATCTAATAACTAAATGTCTCTGGGAGACCAACCACATCTTTCTTCTGGGATGGGAAAAGTGAAACAATTGATTGAGTTGTCTACTTTGCCTAGAATTACCATTGCAGAACAAAACCAAACCAAAAAATATTTGTTTTCAAGTCTATCCCTCTATGAAATGGAAGTGATAATATGAATCTACCTCATAGACTTATTGTGATGTTTCACAGAGAGGGAAAAATATATGCACTTGAAGCCAGTAGAATAATGCCTGGAATATGGTAGTTGCTCAAGTATGTTCGCTCTTTCTATTTCATGTTTACACATTAGGAAACCCAGATATAAATTTCAAAAACTAGTAGGAAAGATTCTAAGATATTGGCACACGTAACTTCCTGTGAATTTGTCCTTCTGTGAAGCAGGACGCTGGGTTAGTATACGG
>NW_006368009.1:0-842 GCF_000327345.1 Myotis davidii
ATTATTAAAAGATGGTATACATAAATCTTCACCATCTCTAGTAAATCTAGAATCATCTGCTCTATTGTTATGACAGAAGATAAGTTCTAAGGGAAAGCACTAGCGTTTCTTTTAGCCCAGAACTTTATTCCCAGATTTATCATCTACAGCAGGAAATCTTAACTTTGGGGGGACATGGATTCCTTTAAGAATCTCATGAAAACTTTATGCCTCATCCACAAAATGCATATTCATGTGCATAAAATATGTTTATATTCTTTGATTCCTCTCCCTCCCCATATCTCTCTCTCTCTCACTGTCTCTCACTCTCATTCAAGGAGCCATGGTAGGTAACAAATGGCTCTAAAATGTTTGCTAATTAACAACCTCTACTACTGAGAACTGTGGGGCAGAGTGTGACATTGATTCCCCTTCAACATTCTGGTCCAAGAGAGAACAAGTAATTCTCTTAACAGCTGAGTCATAGCTGAAAAAAACATAAGACTGATGAAGGTCAGGAGATATGAAAGCGAAAATAAACACAGAATAAATTATAACCAAATAAGCTGATTTGCCAGGCACAGCTGTCTTCCAGGGACACTGACTCAATCACCTCAGCTCTGCAAAGCCCAAACTAAACACAGGAGACTCAGAAAAAAGGTAATCAGAACTGCAAGTTCTTTTGAAGGACAGAAAAGGAAGTCTCATTTGTTACTTTTTAGGGCTTTAGAAATATGGTTATTGACAGGCTTTCTATAACCTCATGACAAGCTTGAAGTGGTCATTAAAGTCTGTGTAAAAAACATTCATTCTTTTTGTATCAACAGTTGCAAAGCCAGGCCATGAACTCAGTTAAGAGGTAA
>NW_006368010.1:0-842 GCF_000327345.1 Myotis davidii
TCAAGACAATCTTTTGAATATTGACATTAAAGCGAACTTTCTTGAAATTAGTTTTCAATAAATTCCGTCAAATTAATATTAGAAGCATTTTCTTACTTCTACATATTAATTTAGATATAAAGTTAATAGAAATTATCCATCACTGACAATATTTAAATGTCTCTCATTTCTCAACAAGCAATAATATTTAAGGAATGAATTAAACATAGGAATAAAGTCATGCTGCCCTATAACTTTGCTGACAATAGTAAAAGTAATTTGAAAGGACAAAATTACATTGTGCCTAGCTGAGATTCTCCTTTGCTACCTTGGTGTTCTATGTAGTATAGAATTTGCAATTGCAATACATGATATTTAATAGATTAAAAACCAACAATTAAAATGACTTGATTTCTAAGCCCACATAGTCATTGTTAAGCTACTTCATCACTATTCAAGTTGCACTTTTTAAATTTCATTAATCCATCTTTCTGTTGTGTCTAATCTGACTTTACTTCCTTTTCCCTTTTCATTCTCCCAGATACCTAGACAAAGCTGTAAATTAACTGACACTGCTGGTATTCTTTCTCCTATTTTCTATGCGAATATTCATTTTCTTCTAGATTACTAAGGCCTCATAATTTCCAAACAAATAGCTAGGGAGAAAACCTAGGGAAGAAAATGTTGACATGAGTAACATCATGAGAAAAATTCAAAGTAGAAGTCCAGCCTCTGAATTGAAATTGAGACAGAAGATAAGGCACCAGGGATTAATGGGAGAAGGAAACTCCCCTTTACTGATCCCCAAGCTTGTGTCAGCTATAATGTGAATGGAGAGTGTTATGCTAAGTGAAATAAGCCAG
>NW_006368011.1:0-842 GCF_000327345.1 Myotis davidii
TTTTTCCCCATAAAAATTTACTGCCATTTTAATGACATAGCCATGAATTTAAAAATGCAAATTAAGCCACTTAACTATGCCCTTGACATTGAGAAAGTATTACAGTTGTCACCTTTTGGGGCTCACTCAACGTAAATCTATTTTCTCACAGGTCTGGACGCTAGAAGTCTAAGATCAAGTCACCTTTGGGATGGTTTTCTCATGAGACCACTCTTCCTGGCTTAGATGGCATCTCTCCCC
Organism: Myotis davidii; assembly: GCF_000327345.1. Lineage (NCBI taxonomy): Eukaryota > Metazoa > Chordata > Mammalia > Chiroptera > Vespertilionidae > Myotis > Myotis davidii. The sequence continues at coordinate 241 of NW_006368011.1, forward strand.
TGTGCCCTTATGTGTACACTTGCAGAAAGAGCGATCTCTGCCATAAGTGCCTCTTTTTTAGTAAAGTACAGTTGGCATACAGTATTGTATTTGTTTCAGTTGTATATCATAGTGATTCGATATCACTAAGTCTAGTAACCATCTGTCACAGTGCTAAGATATCGCACTGTTGTTGACTATATTCACCTTTCTCAACCATCCCTCTACCCACTCCCCTCTGGTAACTATCAGTTTGTTCTTTGTTTCTATGAGTCTGGTTTTTGTTGTTTGTTTGTTCATTTATTTTTTATTTTTTAAAATTTCACATAGAAGTGAAATCATGTGGCATTTGTCTTTCTTTGTCTAATTTATTTCCCTTAGCATAATACCATATATATATCTTCTTTATGCATTCATCTATTAATGGCCACTTCAGTTGCTTCCATGCATTGGTTATTATAAACTGCTTAGATATACACATGGGTGCATATATTTTTTTAAATAAGTGTTATCATTTTCTTTAGTTAAATACCCAGAAATAGAATTATTAGGTCATATAGTAGTCCTATTTGTCTGCTTTTGAGACATCTCCATACAGTTTTCCATAGTAGGTGCACCATTTT
>NW_006368012.1:0-841 GCF_000327345.1 Myotis davidii
TTTGGCAAGCACTGGCAAGCACCTGTCAGAGGGCCTGACTTCTGCTACTTTTAGATCTGCAAGAAAAGACTTCTGTTTAAATCCACTATCCCAGCCAGGGCAACACCTTCCCACATACCAGCAGGATCTTTCAAAAATCTGACCTACAACTCTTTCTGATCAAGTAGACTAAGTTATTTTCTTGCTTAAAAAACACCAGTGACCTTTCACACTTTAACCTTGACAGATCTTTTATTCTTTCTCATTTTTAAGCTTCGTTTAATCAATTTTTTCCAATTATAAAAGTAATATGTGATTATTATAGACAAGTTGAGATACAAAGAAGTATAACACTAAAATAAAAACAACCAGAAATAATCACTATTACTTATATTTAATTTTATTTCCTGATTTTTACTATGTGGTTTTATATTCCCCTAGGTCCTCTCTTTATCTTTTTGTTCTTTTCTGTATCAGGCCTTTATTCTAAGTACATTTTCACCTCCAATACTTAAAAATTCATTAGAAAGGGATCATAATGAAACCATCTTAGTCTCTAAGGAAATGGCAGCTAAGGAAATGTGCCAGGGCACCGACTAGGGACAGTAAGTACAGCACAGCAGGAGGCCCTGCTGAGGGTAGGAGACAGGCCAGTCAACACAAAAGTATCATTGCCTCCTACTACCTCCAACAGCCCCAACCAAGGGCTAATGAGAGGGCCCTGGAAATGACTGGCCAAGGGTTTCCTAGAGCGCAGCTGAGAAACCACTGATATAGATGAACCTATTCGTTTTACAGATGTAGAAACAGAGTTTCAGAAGAACAAACCATTTACTCAAGATCATTCACTTAGTAGTAGAGT
>NW_006368013.1:0-842 GCF_000327345.1 Myotis davidii
TTCAGGAGGAGGATGTATTATATTCCTGATGTTTAGCATTTGAGGTATCAATTGTACACACAAGCAGAGCTACCCTTCAGGTAGACAGAATTTTGTGACTTGCCCTTGGAAAAAGTTTTGGCTGAGATATGATTTGGGAGTCATTTACATAAAAAAGGAAGTAATGAGAAGTGGTGCCAAGCACTGCTACGTACTTCATTTTGAATAAAATTACTTAAGAAGGAAAATGCATTTAGAAAATAGAGTTGGGATGAGGACTATGCCTCTACATACATTAGATCATTGAAGAGGGTCCCTAGAGGGAGAAGGGTTGGTCAGAGAATGGGGAGAAACAGAAAAGAAGACTGGTTTTCAGAGGCCAGTAGCAAAAAGAGAGGAATTAGATCATCAATAAAACCAATATTTCAGACTGTTTGAGGAAGCTAACACCATTGTATATTTTAGTAAATGAAGAAATCACCATAACATTAGGAAATATAATGTGATGAAAAATGACAACCAGGAAAGCTATATAGCTGGAGGTTAGGGATTGGGTGGGCTATTGGCTCTGAGAGCCGAATAGTATGCCAAAAGTTGTATACAGAACCTTCAAAAATCCAATGAGACCCACTATGTGCTATGTCTGGTTTTTTTGTATGTTGACCTTAAACAAATAGACCACCGGAAATTTTTCTAGCAAAAATGGGTTTGTTCAGGAAAAAAATTGCAATTCAGGGCTTGCAGTCTAATGGCAAACCATGTTTTAATCCAGAAAGACAGAGAAGAACACTCTTTTATAGACTGGGAAAAAGCTATTGTCAATGAAGAATCCATTGGAGGAAACTGAAAGTTCAAAGTATAGT
>NW_006368014.1:0-842 GCF_000327345.1 Myotis davidii
GGGAGCCTGCTACTGAGCAAGAAAGAGATAAACAGAGGCACATAAGATGGTACAAACACTGTCAGTTTCACGTAGTATATGAAAACAATTGCTTAAATACCCAAAGGAGGGTGTTATTCATTTTGTACCAGGGAAATCAGAGGGACTTCTTAGATCCAGTGACATTGAATGTAGAAAGGAGTACTTGTTAGCCAGGAAGAATAAATTTAGTAGGAATGATAAGCAAGCAGGCATGGAAGTGCACAGTGAGTTCGGGAAGAGAGAACATGGTGGGGTGAGGTATAGTTGTAAAAGAGAAGGCAGAGAGGAAGGCAGGTCATACAGGTTGGCCCTTTCATGGCCTTCATGCAGTGGGGAGCTATAGAGGGTTATAGGCAGAAGCAACAAATGGATCTGTGTTATGGAAGGGTAACTGGCTGCAGAGTGGAGAGTGAAGAACAGGGCAGAACAAGCTGGTAGAAAAGATGTTAAAGCCAAGAGGTCATAGCCTGAGTCCAAGGAAGAAATGATGCATGCTAGAGGGAGGTCACCTAAAAAGAAGAAAAAAATGATCTGACCATATGACATTTGAGAGAGAACTAGCAAGTTTGGCTTTGGGGGTTTCAGGAGAGGACAACCAGTCACAGAAGAAGCTGAAACCTTTGGTTTGAGGGATTTGTAGATTGTGGACACATCCATTTTAACATTGACCATGAGGGGTGGGAGTCGGGTATGTAGTCTGCAGAAAAGAATGATGTTATGTGTAAGAAGAACTAGAACTGTCCCATAAGGGCCCAGTGAGTGGAAGTTCTAGGGAAACAGATGTTAGCCTTAATCATAAACACTTCCTAGAGGTAAGTGAA
>NW_006368015.1:0-842 GCF_000327345.1 Myotis davidii
CTGAGGTCCAGGGAGAGGCCTGTTTCATGGGGCGTTTCTGGGGTCGTGGAGCAAGTTAGAGCTCTCCCCAAAAGAGACCACCTGCCTTCCTGCCATTAGGTGCCATAGTTGGCATTTGTAATTCTCCAGTTTCGTGTCCCTGGGGAACTTCAATGTGAGCCTTCTCATTTTTACAGCTGGCCTGGGAAGAGAGTCATGAGACAACTGTGATCTGACTCTTCAAGTGTGATGTTGAAGGAATTAGTGGAACATATCAAGCAAGGACTGTGCTAATATGTTTTTAAAAGTGGGTTTAGAGCTTTCTGAGCTGGAATTGAATACTAAGGGTTGCACTTAAAGCCTCATTTTCTATCTTTTTAGAAACTCTTACCTGCTAAACTACAGTCCTATTGTGAGACCCATCTAGAGAGCACTTATCAGAAGGGTCAGAGACGGTGCCAGCAGAGAAAGCCCTCTCATGATGAAATGCATTATCTTTCATTGACTCCATTAATACAGGAGAGGTGCGTGGGGACCTGGTGGCCAAGGCACAAAGGCAAGGTAGAATGAGATAATAGAAAGGAGGTTTTTTTGTTAGACCTGGGCCTGAGTGGCCTGATGAAGGTTTATTTTTGTCTCTGTGTTAGATATTATTTTAGTAGTCACTGTGTACTCTCAGAAGACAGCTAGCTCTTTCACAGTTCTGGAGGTGAATTTACAAGAGACAGTAGCTTATTAATTTGTTCTGACATTATGACCAATGCCACTAGAATAGGGGCCACCGTGATTCCTTTGCACCAGTTCAGGCAGAAATGGATGGATTATTTATGTCCAATTGGGTTCATTCATTGGGTTTACCTATA
>NW_006368016.1:0-842 GCF_000327345.1 Myotis davidii
TATTGAAACAATGTAAGTAAAACTAGTAATACCTCAAGGGGAATAAAAAACTAGAGAGGAAAATTATATAAAGATGTCATGCAAATGAAAAAAAATTCCTGAAAAAGGAAGCATGATCAGAATGTTTCTTAAAAGTGCATCTTATAATTTACTTTAAAATGGACTTTTGACTTGTTATCAGGCTACAAATAAAAATTACACCATAAATATAATTACTTAAGGCAATTAGAAGTGATTTTAAAACTAACATGTAAACATTTGCTTTTTTATTATTATTTAGAATTCATTACCTAGTTGCTAATGGCAAGCCATTTCCAGGGCTAAAAATCAAGCTGCCTCAGACAGAGCTGAACAACAATACAGAGATACTCCTACCCACCCACCCACCGCCATTCCTTAGGAAGTAATTGTGAAGCAAGAACATTATATTCTGCCAAGATCATCACGTATAAAGGTGCAACTTAATACCATCAAATATAGACAAACTTGGCACCAAGAAAAATAAATAGCTCTTGTTAGTGATATCTGGTCAAAGAGAAGTTAAATGAAAGCAACTCAAGAGTTGAGAAACCATGATAAAATGAGTTATCTTTGGTGTGAATCAATATAAATATAAAAGCAATACTAAATAACAGTGAGAACTATAGTTATAGAATTGAATAACAATGTTACAGACCTTGAAAATGTAAGATGTGATATAATTTACAGATTTGAAATGTGAGGAAGAAGTGAGAATGTATTAAGGTCTTGTTTATCATAGTGTATAGGCTAATATTGAGATGTGATGATAAATAAAACCACAATGATCCTAAATGATTAATGTATTTAACAAAGTATTTTTT
>NW_006368017.1:0-842 GCF_000327345.1 Myotis davidii
TTAAGTGAGTCATTCATTTATTTAGTCAATATTTAATGGCCTGCTATGAACCAGGCTCTGCATTGGGTACTGGAGATATTGTGACAAGCAAGCAGTCAAGTGGAGAAGATGGGTATTATTTAGTCAGTTCACATCTATTTTAATGCATACTTTGTACTAGACAGTATTTTGTGGTTAATAAAAACCATGTATCTCTGCCATGGGGGAGTTTATATTCACTTGCATCAAAACTAAAGAATATGGCTGGTGAAAAACATGTGAACATGCTGACAGATTTAAGTTCATGACTTTGAACTTTGGTACAAACACAGTGCCTCCTTGCAGTACTACTGTATTGCTCAAGTAACTTCATTCTCTTGCTCTCCCACCTTTTATTATCTCTGCAATATTCCAAATGACTTCCTTCTTGTATTCTTTCAGCCAATGACATTGCTTATTTCACTGTGAGAATAGAAGAAATCAGAAGTCAAAATTCTGATCATTTTCCCCCAATACAAAAACTACCAGCTCCTTGGCATCAAGGCCTGGGTACTCTGTCTTCTCTTGAGTTATCTTGGATGGGTTATCTGGGCATCTAAATCCAAACCATGATTTCATTTTTATACTGGACCTTATTCCTTTTTGCACACTCAAAAACTTCCTTCCTAAAATTACTTACCCCATTCTACTACACCATGAAATTTTTCCTGTTAATATCATTATTCTCATATAAATATATATTCCATCTGTGAAAAAAGAAAAATCCTTGTCTATACATTTTCCTCAACCTACCACCTAATGTTTTCGCTCCCTTTGCCACAAGATTTGTCCAAACTTACTGCTATCACTTCTTTTTTTTTTTT
>NW_006368018.1:0-842 GCF_000327345.1 Myotis davidii
TGTTATCATTTAATTTTTCCCCCCTTGGGGATGTAGAAAATAATGGTGCAACTTATAATAGATGGCATTTCAGATTCGATGAAACACAGGAGAACAGAGCAGATGTTTTGACTTTAGATAACTAGGGCTATGCAACTACTAGATCCCATTTATCCCACTCCATTTGGAGCGTCTCACGCAGGCCCATTCACACATTACCAGCGATCTGTCCACTTGAAACCTGGTAAGTCACGCCTCTGTAGACCGAACAAAACATTCTTAGGACAACTTGATACCCTTGGCTAGTGAGCTGAATGTAGTCAAAAGCCTCTAAGTACTTAGATACGTATGAAGCATAGGCAGCTGATTGTGAAATAAATGGCTTCCATGAAAAATCAGATAATTTTGCTGAGGCTGTTATTTAAAATTCAATTTTAGAAGGTCACGGCGTTTTCGTGTCTGAGTCTGAAAAGTCAGGACTCAGGGTCCTGAGGCTTTTTTGTTTTAGGGTGCTCTCAGAGCCGTGTGAAAAGGCAGACTGGGGAGTGTCAGCTGGAAAGCTATGGAATAATTCACAGTCCTGCTGTGGGCCGGCTGTCAATCACACGGTGTGTGAAGCCTGCCCTGATATTTTTGTCAGAGCCAAAGTTATTCTTCTCTTTCCACTCAAAGATACTGCCCTAAAGATTTAGTCAACTGCTTTGACAAATAAATGGCAGGTCAAGAGCCAAGGGCACGCTGCCTGATGTGTGGAGGTGGAGAAAGGGTACCCCTCTCTGCCCCAAGCCCCAGGCTGGGTGTTTGCTGTAGCAGCAGGTTCTTAAGAGAAAAGGCTTCTGCAAAAAAGGGTAGCTTTATGGAGG
>NW_006368019.1:0-842 GCF_000327345.1 Myotis davidii
AAGGGCACAGGCACTCTGTATGAGGGCTCTGAGGCAAACGTGCCTTCTCTCCATCCCTGATGGCTCTCTGAACCTGTGGCGATCTACCTCTTTTGTTCTCCCTAGGACCCCACTAAAAGGTTAGCTTCTCTTCCTGTCAATTTGAATGTGGCCTTCCCACCCCAATGGGTATCCTGAAAAATTGAATACAGATTTCAGGTGCCCCAGTAATAATTTACAGATACCACAGCTCAGCGACTTTGCCCTGGAGACTCTTATCTTTCAGATAGTTTGCAACATGTTGAACGTGGAAGGATCCAGCACAGCAGTACAGAGCCAAACCACATATGGCGTTAGACCCCCTGGGTAGTAGAGTGGAATTAATTGGAGAAGCCATCGTCGTTCTACTTCATGTAACTTTGTGTTTTCATTCCATGGAATTTTAGCCACAAGAATGCTACTCACAGATTGTGTGTGGCATGTTTTGCACTGAGTAACAAGAAAGAACATTGCATGGACCACGACATAATTACACTTCCTTCTGCACAACTTCATCCATGCCTGGCGTGTGGACTCTGCCCAGGTCTGGCTGGGAACCCTGCAAAACCACGATACAACGATCAATTCTCGTCATCATTCCTCGGAAGGCTGTTTCGTATTTGCCTGTAACCATTGGATAGACCTACCTTTTAAAAATAGATGTGTTTTTGCACTCTTGAAACTACTTATTTTCTTACTCTTTGTCACAGCCAGCCTAGTTTAAGCTGACGGTAAAAAGAGGTTTTGGAGGTTTTCCACCACAAGGTTATTTAAAGTTCTTTGAGCTGCCGCCAGACCTTCATTTAGCATTTTAATAAACTTCC
>NW_006368020.1:0-842 GCF_000327345.1 Myotis davidii
ATAGAGTAGCTACACACACAGGCACACATGCTACTTTTAGCAAATCTAATATATTCAATATGAGTCTAGAATTATAATTATCAAGTTGTTTTGTAATAAAATAAGTTGATGACTACAGGATATTTGAAACTCCCTTTAGATGATGAGGATACTAGGAAACGAACTGATTCTATTCCCATTTTAGTAATTCCTGGTACATGAGTCCAGAGCATAGGAGAACTAAAAGTCAAAAACCAGCTCAAATAAATGTTAGAATTATAGGGCATTCAATAATTGGATTGTAAAATATTATCAATTATGAAGTCAGAAGAGATTTGAGAAATATTCATTTTAAAAGCTTTTCATGACTGAAAGATTTTCTACAGAATAGCAAAGGAGGAAAAAATATGTGCTACAGTTTTTGGTGGAAAAATGAAATTGTCCCTAATTTTGCTTTAGTTTTCAGTTAAGAATGAGGCTAGGGGGAAATGTACATAACTTGAAAAAATACCTTAGTATTTGTTGGCAGCAACAGTGAAGGCTGTTCTGCTTATACTTGTTGGCTGTTCACTATAAACATCATATACATAATAAAAATCTGAGCAAAAATTTTGTTTGTAAATATAAAATTAAACACTGTATTAAACCTCTGATCTTTTGGTGAGAAATCTTTTTCACATCATGATCAACTGTGTCTAAATTCAAAAATAGTCTTTCTGGTTTACATGTCAGTTAAATACATGGATTTTTAGTGGGTGTTTTTGACATAAAAAAGGGAAGGAAAGAGAATATCACAAATATTATCCCCCCAGCATGTTCTGAATATAATCCTCTAAGATGATGTATCTCATGTTTCATGTGAA
>NW_006368021.1:0-842 GCF_000327345.1 Myotis davidii
TACACACATATACACACAAACACACACACACACGCTGCCAGGGAAAGGGAACAAGGAATCAATCAGGAACAGATGTGCACACGCACCATGGGATCGATGGGTCCGGACGCTTACTTGTCTCTGCTCACCTCATAACGCAGCTGCTGCGCTTTCAGGACTGCCATCTGCGACTCGGTGACAGCGGAGGGGCCCTGCATCGGCAGCCTTGCCTTCATCTGGCTGAGTTACACACCCAACTGCCTGCCTGAGTCTTGTCCTCAGTTGACTGGAGAAACATCCACTCCCTCCAAAAAGTGTGTCAAAGAGGGAGGCACTCAGACACCGTCCCAGGATGAAGGGTTGGTGATTATGTGGTAAGAATAAGAAATGAAAATTAGGACATATTCCTTTTATTTCAGAAATTGACAACACATTTATTAAGACCTCCTCATCCTTAAATACTTGAATTTGGAAATGTAAATCTGTCTTAGGAAGGAATTGGCAGGGGTATATGGAAATGAGTTTCCAGTTGGGTGGAAGTTCCCAGTAAGTAGAATAATTAACTTATTAGAGATGGAAGAGAGACATAGATCATCTGGCATAATTAAACTTTGTTCACACACCTCCATTGTATACCTGAAGAAATAGGGGTCAAAACTAGAAATACTTACAAAACTAAAAATATTTATTGCAATTTTTACATATAGATTCAGGAAAAATATATTACAAGTAAAATGTATATCACTACATTTAAAATTTCGTTTTTGAGAGACTGTCAATTTTATTAATAATTTTAAAAACAACTTATGTGAGTATAAATTTATTTTCCAGAGATTACCATGTTTATCCTCTTATTATCAGGT
>NW_006368022.1:0-842 GCF_000327345.1 Myotis davidii
GATGGTTCCCACTCTTTGCAGCTTTAAGTTTTTATATGAACCTGGCATCAGGAACAGGGATTTTCTTCTTATTGTAAGTCGTAGGAGTATATACCAGGCATAGAATTGCTAAACGTGGAAAGGCTTGTTGGCAAATATTTAAATATCTGCCCTTTGGTTTCCCCCCCCCTGGTTTTTATCTGTATTTCATAACACAAAATTGGGGGATTTTGCTTTGGTGAAACTGACTACTAAATGATGCTTGCAAGTATCACACTTATCAACTAGCATTTGGGATTTTGATTAAACCATTTTGCAAGTAACTTGATATTAGTGGCCGCTAAAGAGTACCTTTTGAAAGGAAAAATATGTTTTGGCATTGAGTACTCTGAGTCAAGTTCCTCTTCAGTTGATAAAAATCTATGCAAATTACAATTTGACCTTCTAATGTACAGGTCAGCCTTTTGGGTCCCACTGCTAACTATCACATGATTCACAAAGTAATGCACATGTGAAACATAGTCAATAAAATCTCAACCTGTTTCACTATCGACCTGTTTCACACTTTTATTGTCTTACTGGCTCTAACCGGATATGTTGTCTCCTTATTCCCATTCTGTTGATTAAAACATTTGCCCCATTGTTTTATCCATGCTTTAGTCACATCTTCATTGGCAAATACGGTTACTTGATTACTCATATTCTATGGTGATTCCTGGCATTTGGCTCAACATTTTTTTCCTTAGCCTCCTTATTTTACTTTTGAAATTCCTTACATCTCATCTGTAAGCTACAGTTGAATATCTCAAAGGTACCTCAGATTATCCTGACTCACCCTCCAACTTCTGATGAGAGGACCCTGC
>NW_006368023.1:0-842 GCF_000327345.1 Myotis davidii
AAATTTTTTCTGATATTTAATATAGAAATCGGTGCAGAGATGCAGTATGTGTGGTGCAAAGGTGCAGCGTGTCTAATATGCTACTGTCGTTGAATAGAAAAAACTCTACGTAAGAGTATGCCCATATAGATGTGAAAAGTCTCTTGAGGACATTCAGGAATTGCTATCAGTGATGCCTCTGAAGAGGAGACACTGACATTATCTCAATAAATTTAAAATCAGCTTGTGAATAAACAAATTCTTGAGTCAGTTCCTCGTTGACATGGAGACCCTTACATTGTTTGTCTCCTATCAGGGACAAAGCTCTCCAAGCCCTGTCTCCCAGCCCACCAGAGAAACTGCCAGCTCCTCACTTATGGTAAAAAGTAAGTCCGTGTATCAGTTTCCCGATGCTGCTGTGAAAAATTACCACGAGCTTAGTGACTTCGAACAACACAGATTTATCTGGCAGTGCTTTGGGTCAGAACTCTGGCACAGGTCTCACTGGGCTGAAAGCAGCATGTAGTGGGGTTGCCATCCTTTCTGGAGGCCTCAAGGGAAGAATCCATTGCCTTTCCTTTTCCAGCTTCTAGAAGGCGCCCCTAATCCTAGGCTTGTGGCCGTCCTTCTGTAAAGCCTGCAATGGCTGGTCACATCTTCCTCATAGTTCATGATTCTAACACTGACTCTTCTTCAGACTCCCAATTCCACTTTCAGGGACCCAAATAATCCAGGATGATCTCCCTACTTTAAGGTCAGACAATTAGAAATCTTAATTCTATCTGCAAACTTAATTCCCTTTTACCATGTAGCATAAAATATCTACAGACTCCAGAGATTAGGACACAGATGTCTTTGAGTAG
>NW_006368024.1:0-842 GCF_000327345.1 Myotis davidii
GTGGGGATTAACTTCAGAGATGAAACAATAAAAGTGTAAACATTGGGAAGCAATTTTCTTTCCTGGGACAAAGTATAGACAGTTTGATAGGTGACATAAGTGTGTTTTTTAAACATTAAAATAACTTACTTCTTTATACCTGCACTCAGGAATTTAGTAGTTTACAGAGAAACATGCTCATGCCAAAATTTTTAAAATGCAGTTGAAGAAATGCAGAGAAAGGAGAAAAATCATGTAGGAAAACCCAGATGATGCTAATGGTAAGGTTACCATCAAAGAGCCATGCCCTCCAGTCTCATATGCTTATTACACTTGGACTGCTTGGTTGACCACAGGCTTTCTAGATGCTAATGCAAAGGGGGAAATATTGTCAGATCCATGATGTATACAAAGTCTGTGGAATTCAAAATGTCTGTCCTCAGAGACACAGCTATCTATGCTTAGTATTGAGACTAAAGCAAAAACTCTGCATGAGACCCTTCTTGTAACATATCATGTCCTCATTAGTGACCATACGGGAGTTGTTTTCCTTTCCTCCTCAGTATAAGTGAGAGAACACCAAACCACAGTTCAGAAGTAGTCTTCTCCCTGTGCGGCTTAATACAACCATCAGCCTAGGCCATAGCGGAATGGGTGGCCTGTACATCCTTCAACCAGTGCTCTGCTATTTGACTAGGTTTTTGATAAATACTTGATAGCAGAAAGTTTGATATTGTATTATCTGAACAATACATAGAATAGGGTTGTATTTTGTTGCCAATTAAAGATAGATCCACAGGCTTTAAAAAATCCACTTGTCTGATATGACTTTAATCCTTATAAAGTTATGTGTAAGAAATCAT
>NW_006368025.1:0-842 GCF_000327345.1 Myotis davidii
TTCATTCATTCATTCATCATTCAACAAACATTTATTAATGTACTATCCCATTCTTTTAGCGATTCAAAGATGACTGTGTTAGTCATGACTTTTGGTTGCAAGCAGTAGAAACAACTCTACTGCTCAAAAAGAGAATATTCTGGAAGAAAAAATAGATGGGAGGCAGGAGAATTTGGCTTAGAAAATGGACAGGTAACAGGGCAGCTGTGGATGACCAATGAGCAGGAAGACACTTTTTAGCAGAAATGACTTGGTCAGGATGTTTCTACCACTTCCACCATAGGCCACTGCTGGACACCACCATCACCATGAACAAAGTCTAACCATCTCACCATCTTCGTGTTGCTAGCTTGATCTTCTCTGCCTGCCCCACATGAGAAAAGTAATTGCTAAGCCAGGTCCTAGTTCATGCTCTGGTGGCTCAAGAGAGGGAAAGGGTTGTTCTTGCACTTTTATGTTTCTATGAGGGAAATTAAACTTATACAATGGCACGGGGAGGAGGGAGCTCAAAAATAGGAAGGACCTGGGAAACCCAAAACAACTATACATTTCAGTAAGTAAGGCACTGAACTTCAGAAGTTCCCAGTCTTGAAGGAGACACATAGGAAATAGGTCAAACCCAACAGGATAATAAATACAATGCCAGGATAATAATCAAGATAAAGTACAGTGCCAAGGTTCCGAGCATAAGCTCTGGAGTCAGATGAACTGAAGTTAAATCTTGTTCTGCTAGGTGTAACCTCTAGTTGCCTCCTCACTTGTACAGGGAAGTTAATAACAATAATCTCTTTGGAGGATTATCTCTCTATATAAAAGGCTAATATGTTAAGTGTACAACCATC
>NW_006368026.1:0-842 GCF_000327345.1 Myotis davidii
CATTAGGAAGGTTGAGAACCACTGACTTAAACTCATAGAACCAATAATTTTCCTAGTCTTTCATGGTTTTCAGTGTGCATGTTAGGGGACATTTTCAACATTCAGACAGTTTACAACTCTGCCTTATCCTTCAGTTTCCACATGCACGGAGCCTCTACCCAAAGGTGACAACTTAGGTCTATTCAGGTCTTTCCTGCAGACCCCTCCCCTACCCCCATGTATGTGGGACTTGCTAAATTCCCAGAAATATGTCAGAGCTTTACAAAACCCCAGTGCATATTATAGCCCTCATTTTTTTTCCTTTTAAGTTTTTACTGTTGCTTTCTTTGTAAGTTTCTTATTTGTCCAACTCTAATCCACTGCCTTGGGCAATTGCAAAGTTAATCAATTGCTTCTAATTGTTTCAACAAGTGCTCCTGGGTAAAAGGCTTTTCTCACTGGACAAGCTCTGAGTCAAGCAAAGAAAGCCAATCTTGCCAACATGTCTCTCAGGGCACAAGCAGGAAGGTAAAATAATGACAATTCTCTGCTAATGAGGCTTTAAAGCAGCTCCCACCCCACTCTGCTCCCTCTGGTGGCGGCCAGACTGCTAGATTTCAGTGTCATCTCATTTTCAGGTTGTTAATTTCCAAGGCTACTGCTGAGCTGAAGGGAAGGATGGAAATAGAGCAACTTAAAACACCTTAAAGCTTGCTGTACATGCTGAGATTTTGGACATTTTTCCTGCATAAACACTTCCCAGATTGCTGTAAGCCTTTGGTTAATTTCCTGAGTTCTGAAAACGTTGATTCTGACCACTTTTGCCAGTTTTCTTGTTGTTTTTGTGGAGGAGAGAATTTTCA
>NW_006368027.1:0-842 GCF_000327345.1 Myotis davidii
AAAAAAAGGAGTCGCTTGAATATACTAGTATAGCTTTAAAATGAACTGGGAAGTGCTGGATGTAGTTTTGTGAATTACCACATATGAAATACAATTATGCTTGCAAATTACTGCATTTAAAAACAACTCACAAAGTAACTCTTAATACTCTGAATTCATACAACTGACAAACTGCTGAGCTGTCTTAATATTTCATTTGAATTTAATAAACATTTGTTGGGGGTTCTACTGTGTACCAGGCAGCCTGCCAAGCACTGGGAATCCACAAACAAATAAAATGGAGCCCTTGGGAAGGCCTTGCTACTTCTCCATCACAACTAAGGGTCTTGGTTCAAGGGCTGTGGTGAGAGGAGAGGAGTCATACTCCCTAAATCTGTGTTTCTCTCTGCAGCATGGTCCCTGCTTCCCTCATACATAGACCTTGTCTAGTCTGGAGGCTACAGGGGAGTAAGAATTGCTGACCCTCTGATTATGCTACTATGACCTTTTAACACAGAGGGAAGAGCTATGGTCATTTTAGATTTTTATTAAAATGAAGTGATAGGTTTAAAAAAATATTATCACTCATCATCCCTGAATTTCCTGGGAAAGTCAATCTCAAGGGCTAATTCTGGAAGCATTCATAGGCAAATCCAGAGTAGAAAGAGGCCATTTTTATTTCTCACATGTTTCCTTATAACTGGTGCATGGGAAAGCTGGCATTCTAAAAGAAACTGATTAAATGATGGATTATGTTAGCGCATCTCAGAGCTTTCTCCTCGTTTGCTGTGTGTTCCTCAGCCTGCTGGCTTAAGTGAAGTGAGGAACAGTTTCTCTTCACATGCCATGGACAATATGGGAGC
>NW_006368028.1:0-842 GCF_000327345.1 Myotis davidii
CTTAGCATGTTAGGCTTTTATTATATAGGATGACTCATGTCAGACACTCTTTAAGGTCATGAGGACTGTGTTTAGGTGAGTCGTAAAACTATGTCTTTATTGTTTGCATTTAACATATGTGAAGAAATATTTAGAGAACTGTTACATATATTAGTTACATGATATACTTTATTGATTTATGTGAAATAAATATTAGTATTAAAGAATTGCTCACTTCTCTGTATTTCTTCATTTTTCCTAGAAATATCTGAGAGATATTATCTCTAAATCTAACCGTGGAAGAGCAAACAGCACTAAAAATTATAACTAGATTGCTATATTTTATACAAAATAGATAACAAATTTAAAACAATAGGTCTTTAAAATCTGTGAGACAGATAAATATGCATTAGTGAAGCCTAAATGCCTACAATAATTTCCTTGAACGTGTACAAAGCAGAGTATGGATGCTGCTGTTTTTGTTAATGCTGTTGTGGCTAATATGATCTAGGGTTGCACTATCATTACATGATCTATGGAAAAATTAACAGGCCCATAATAAATGCCAGTTTAAGTTGTTTCTGAATAATTTAACATCAAATCTTTTTCTCTCTTCATTTAATAAAATTCGTTTTTAGAGTACATTATGAATAATACTGACTCAACATCCTGATTTTGATATGGCAAAGTAGAGCTCCTAAACTGCAAGTAAGAAAACAAAAATAAGAATTTGGATTAAACAAATAACTAAGGATATTTTCTCCACCAAATAACATATTGGTAATTTTTTAACTTACTTAGAAACTTCAATGAAATAAGGATAATGAGGGTATTATGCTAAGTGAAATAAGTCACACAAAGAA
>NW_006368029.1:0-843 GCF_000327345.1 Myotis davidii
TAAGTCAAAGTCATTGAGAGACACCTATAGTCCTGACACCTTACGGATTATTATCAGAGAAAGCCACCCTCTTGATGTCTCTGTGTGGATCCAGTCAACCGTCTTTCCACTCAACCAGGGGCATTTCCTTTGATTAAACATGCCAGGCTCCCAATGCCCGAGCTGAGCAGATGATTGATTGGATAGCTCTGGCCATACTCTCACTGTTGCCTAAGTGTGATCTTTCCTTAATTACCTAAATAGCCAGAGAGAGACTGTATTCTGAATTCCAAAATTATAGGACTCGAAAGAGGTCTAAGATCAGTTATCATCTGGATAATAGGCTCAATTATCTGGCACAAAAAGGGGGCAGACACCTCTAAGCTTTCATGTTTTATGGGTAGGGAGTGGATTTCTCAGCATCTTTCCCCTCTCTCCACTTACCACTTTCACTCCTTCCACAATGAAGGCGACCAAAAAGAAAATCCTCATCAGATCCTACAGAACTGAGAAGGGTTCCTTCAGAAAAAACAATATACAGTGCCCTTTGCATTCTGTCTGCCATAATACCACTTGTTTCATTTAGGTAGAATCTGATGATATTAGACTTCAAGTGAATACAGAAGTCTGAGACCTTCTCCACTTTAACACTCTGTTTTTGGCTGGCAATTTTGCCTCAGTACTCTAAAATTTCACGTAATAGTCTATAACTACAAAGAGGTTTCAGGAGAAGACTGATTTGATTTTTTTATTTATCAATAAGGTTCTTTTGACTTACTAAGTTCCAAGGCATCCCCTGGATTTATATTAGAGCAGCGTGTCACAGGAAGCAAGGACTGTCACTTATAGGATGCCACCATCTGC
>NW_006368030.1:0-842 GCF_000327345.1 Myotis davidii
GGGCCTAAGGAGACAAAGACTGGATTCCTTGGGCCTCTTTAGAGAACTTTTCAGCAGCTGCTAACACAGTAAACAATCCCATGGAGCCCCCTCAGCAGCATGGGGCACATGGCAATGTAGGGAGCTTGCTGCAAAGGCAAATGGAAACCAAACCACCAGAGCTCACGTTCCTTTATTTCACTCATCATCAATGAATAAAGGGGATAATTTCTAGAGAGGAAAGGACAATCCCATGATCACATGGTTAGTTGGAAGTAGATGTGTAACTATTAAAACCCAAGTTCAGGGCTCTAGGAACACCCCATTGTGGCTTAGGGCAGCCTGACTTTCTTGTCTCTTCAGCTCTGCCCAGTTCTTTCCCCAATAAATCATGTATCAGAATGCACGTACTAGAATTTTCTTGTGAGTCAATGTTTGGGTCTGTCCCAATGAAAAGGGGATCCAAATTGCTCTTGGGCAACCTTTCTCAATTGCCTGAGCAAAGGGTTTCAAGTTACAGGCCTTAACAATTCCATCCACTTAGGCATTTTTTTGGTCCCCATACTGAACAGAGAGCATCAGAATGACACTTGGCTTCTGGGCAGCAATTACCAAAAATTTTTGGAATGCTTGTCATGAGGAGAAAGATTATTTACTGTTTTCATTACTAGGTAGTGACATTTTGTGATTTCTGTTGTTGCTCTTAATTGGGAGATTTTGTAGGCCACATTGAAATCATCAAACTCAAATCAGCCGAGGCCTAGAGGTTAAATATTATTTTGTCTTTTGTAAATAAGCTGCGTTATCATTACACTGAACAGGACTTAAAAGGTATAAAAAAGTCCAGCCAATGTGGCTCAGTG
>NW_006368031.1:0-843 GCF_000327345.1 Myotis davidii
GTTTATTGAAGTTAGGTCAAATCAATTAGCAAATGTTCAAGAAAATGCCTATTCTCAGTGCTTTGCTATATGTCCCTGGAAAATGCAAAAGAAATAAAATACAGCCCTTCAGCTTATCCTGTTAATAAAGCCATTAGGTGGGAAAGTTTTCCTGTGAAGAGTTTATTCATTTAACAAATATTCATTGAGTGTCTACTAGGCTTCTGCAATGAAGCAACGGTTCCTACTCCAGTCGAATGTACTTTCTAGCTGGGGGAACGATCATTAGTCTTATTAAAGAAGTTATTCATAGAGTCTGAGGGAATTTGATTTTAAAAGGAACAGATGGGATGAGTGCAATCTGAAATAGGGAAGTCAGGTGGACCTCTATGAGGATGGTATTTGACAAAGACTTGAATATAGTGAGGTAGTTCATCAGGCCATCACAGAATGAGAGAATCCTATGTAGTAAAATACCCAGTCTGCTTACTGGGGAAGCTGAATAAGTAAGGACTCAAAATAAAGCATTTCATGTGGGAAAGAAGAACAAAATAAGGTCCTTGGCTCATTTACATATGCATTAAGTAACTATTTATTGAGTGATAATTAGCATGAGCTAATAAAGAAGGCATTAAGGAGACGAAAGAATTTAGTACAAAAATTGATAAAGTGAGTCAGGTCCACTAAGCCTTCTCCCCTTTCTCACATCTATAACAGAAATTAATAGATTACATCAGGCCTATGAACAGCCTCAGAGTCCCTCTCAGTCTCACACTCCAGGACAGTTAAATCAGCATATCATCATTGACTTGTGAGATGAAGTCTATTTTCTTTTTATAAAAATATATCTTTATTGATTTCAGA
>NW_006368032.1:0-843 GCF_000327345.1 Myotis davidii
CTATATCTATTTTATGTTAAAGAGAAAAGAAAAGCCTACAAAATTATGCATAATATAATCTAATTTTTCTAAATAGATAGGCACTCTGTAGTTAGCATATTTATAGAATAAGTTTTGGAATAAATATCTGTCTAGATCACTCACCTCTTCCTCTCTCCTCACCCTTTATGCTCTGCTCCACTCCCCCCTTTTGTTTTCTCAGACATGGAAACAGCTATTTTCTGTGTTCTTATACAGAGCAAATTAGTTCTTTCTGGTACACAGGCTTAGATTCAGGCGTCTTTTGTGAATATAGGCATTAAAATTACTCTGCTCTAATTAAATTCTTAGACATTGTTTCTATTTTCCACTACCCATCTGTGTGATATGGAGATCTATTTTACAGTTTTGATTGTATTTCTCAATCTTACTACCAAAACACAGAAGTTTTATGTTTCTTAGGGTGGACTGCTAAATAGTTCATACTCTATTTTAGTAAATAACATATTACAATAAAGAGTCCTTGAAAAGAGAAGCATATTTTCATCTTATCTCTAACAATTAATTCATGTTTGGAGTAAATCTAAGGGCTTTATTACATTTACAAACTCAAAGCAGTATTGTTTATCTGGTGGTATTGAGCCAAGTTTTAGACATTGGAGAAAGTTTGGGTAACATCTGCTGGATTTAAAAAAAAACAACTGGCTGTTTTGTACACTATTATGCTTGTATTTTTATTTACTAGTACACATTATTTAGATTTATGAAAAGTGGAAAGAAGTTAAGAAAACATTCAAATCAAAATAGATATTCTCATGAGAAAAAAAATTAAGTAGAATCAATGTTACCGCAGGTTGAAAAAAA
>NW_006368033.1:0-843 GCF_000327345.1 Myotis davidii
CACAACAAATTATGTGGCTAAAAATGTTAAGAGTGTCAAGATTGTGAAACCCCCATTGTAATGCAATAATGTGAGCAAAGATGTGCAGAATTCTCTTCTGCAAATATGTACAGCTTCTGGCATCTGAAAAATTTGTCTGTACTCAGAGAGGAAAAAGTAAAAAATATCCTGTGACTTTCTTTTGCCTTTTTTTCTTCCTCATATTGTACCATGTGCATTTTTCTTGTTTTGTCAGAGTTGGGGATCAGTGGGGTCCAATAAAACAGCCACATCTTGTGCAGAAGCTCTGACGATTGTCATAATAAACTGGAGCATCATGCCCAGTATGGTGACATGGTTCCTGATTCATTTCCATGTTCTTTTCTTGGGTGGTACTTAAGTTATTTTCCAGAGACTATGTGTATGTCTGCCTATCTAAACTGTATGCAAGATGCGGGCTGATTTGGGCTAGAGATAGACAGCCTTCTAAGTCTCCAGTCCTGTTCCTAAATATACCAGCAGGTTCATAACTTTTCATTATGATTGGCAAGATCATCCATTTCCTAGGTAGGTCAATTCACCAAAAATAAGAAAAATAATGAAGGAAAACCTTCAAGATGAAACGTATCACAAAGCCTCATATTCCACATCTAGACTAGCAACATGTTTTAGTTGCGCAAGATAGATATCAGATTGTCATCTGTAATCCCAGATCATAAATCTGTGCACATGGGGATGCCTGATGTCTTGCTATAGGCAGAGCCATTGTTCCTCCTATTGAGAATTCATTCACAGGTGGCAACCCAAATGCCCAGAGGTACAAAGGCATAAAGACACATTATCATTTGGGGGCCAATAAAAGTC
>NW_006368034.1:0-843 GCF_000327345.1 Myotis davidii
TGCCCGAGGGGGTAAAATGGACTTGTTCTCACAACCTGAACAAACATTATTTCAAGAACTAATTTTCCACTTATCTGGCTCTTGTCTTTTATAGTTTCAAGGTCCTGTGATGTCTCATAACAACGTCAAATTGCAAGCCACTGAGTACAACCTGGCACAGTCTAGACCAGAGCGTCTTGTGTCCACTTTACTTATTTAATACTTTATATTTTAAAATTCCCTTTAATGGCAGTTACTTACATTAAGCAAAGTAGCATGTGTTTCCCCAGTTAACAGCTAGAAATCTACAAATGTTTAGTGACTTATCCTAAGTCTCCTGGTTTGCTTAGGCTTCAGACTTTCTGATATTAATGTCTCTGTTAATAAGGACCTCTGCTCACTCAAGCTTATGTCACATGCTCTACAGAAATGTTATGCTATTTTCCTATCCACTGACAGATCCCCTTCAAATAAGATGAGAAAGAGGTAGAAGTCCTGTGCATAATACAGGGTAGGGCAAAAGTAGGTTTACAGTGGTGAGTAGGCGAAACAGTTTCAGTCTTGTATTATTATTCATTAATTATTGCACTATTTTCCACACAAACAACTGCACACTTACTTTTGCCTCACCCTGTATTTTGCTTTCATTATTGTATTTATACAGAACAAACTTATGGGATGGGTATATGTGTACTCTTATTTTAGTCATTTTTAATCACAGGTGACATTCAATATTATATTAGCTTAAAGTATGCAAAATAGTAGTTAGACATATATATATAACTTCCGAGGGGATCCCCCTGATAAGTCTAATACTCCCCGATGTCACACATCATAATAATAAAAAGCTAATATGCAAATGGA
>NW_006368035.1:0-843 GCF_000327345.1 Myotis davidii
ATGTTTTAGTGTGGAGGAAGTTTCCCAAGGCCTGAGGAGTTGGCAAGTGAAAAGGTTGACGTTTGCATATTAGGTACCCTCTCTCCCAGGTCTCTCCAAGGATGAGGGAAATGGTTGGTTCACTGACAGAGTTCCCGTTACTGTGTGGACGTCCCATTTCCAGAACTCTTCTTACTCAAGCTAATACTACTGCATCTGATTAGTTGTACTTAACCCTTTCCAGCTTGTAAACTTCCCTCTGCCCAGATCATTACCGACCTCAGGAGGAGCTGAGCTTCCTCCGTCTCATGTGGAACAGAACATGCTAACGGAGACGCAGGACCTAGGCCTAGATATTCCACTGATTTGAAGTTCAACCTGTGGTTGGTACCAGGGTATCATCTACAGTTCAAGGCATTCTGCAGATGTAATTAAGTTAAGGATCTTGCGAAGAGGCGCTTGCTTATCTTGGATTATTCAATTGAACCCCAAATGCAATCACATGTATCCTTAAAAGAAAGGCAGTGAAAAGACACGCAGAGGAGAGAAGTTGACTGTGAGGCAGAGACCAGAGTGATGCTTTCGTAAATCAGTGGTGGCCATCAGCCACCAGAGCTCGAAAACACCAGGAAGGGTCTTTCCCAGAGCCTTTGGAAGGAGTGTGGCCCTGCCAACACCTTCACTTCAGTCTTTTGGCTTCCAGAACTGTGAGAGAATACATGTTTGTTGTTTTAAGTCTCCCAGTTTGTGGATATTTCAGAGATGGCAATTCTTTTCACTTTCTCTTTGCCTCATTTCAATTCTCCTATCCTTTAGTGCACTTGCCTATTTATGCCCCTCATCAAAATCTTCTCAATATTGCTC
>NW_006368036.1:0-842 GCF_000327345.1 Myotis davidii
TAATGCTTGACTTCTGGCCCAATATTTTCCATCTTAGAGTTGTTGGAAACAGCAACCCACATAATCCATTTGATCAACCTTGTTCATTTGTGTTGTTCAAATATTCTATACCATAGTTATTTTAGGGTGAGAGGGGGAATATCTAGTGATTTATCAATTAGTAAGATATGTTGAACTCTCTTACTAGATAGAGGGGAGATTTGTCTATATTTGCTGTGGTTCTGTCAATTTCTCCCTTATAGACTTTGAAGCTATATTATTATAACGATAACAGTTTAGAATGGTATTTTCCTTTGTCTGATATTATCATAGTTCCATCAGCTTATTCTGAGTTGATCTTTGCATATAGTATCTCTTTCATACTTTAACTTTCATAATTTTCCTTTATTTTTGTCTCTCCATATGTTTTCAGGAAAGTTTCTTCAGATCTTTCTTCCCTTTCATTAATACCTCCTTCAGCTAACTCCAATCTGCTGTTAAACCCATCTTAGTTTTTCACTTCATTTTTATTCTTTTTAGAGAATCTGTTTCTTTTTCAAAACTGTGTCATTTTTTTACTATTCCAGTGAAAAGCTTTAATGAGATTTCTGCACCTCAGCAGAGGACCCACTTATTTAAATGCCACACAACATTCAATACTACAGAATTCCTTGATATGTGTCAGCATTTTCGAATAGACTCTTTATGTTTACTCATATTTTTCAATTCCCTTTTCTATTCCTTAGACATTAAATTAAGTGTGTAATAATTCTCTTTTCTAAAACTGCACAGTCTAATATAGTAGTCACTAGCTATATGGTACTTAAACTTAAATAAAATTAAAAATTCAGTTTCTCAGTTGC
>NW_006368037.1:0-843 GCF_000327345.1 Myotis davidii
GTGTGTGTGTGTGTGTGTGTGTATTTAACTGATATGTTTACTGAAAAATCCCTAAGGAGGAAGACAAGATAACCAACACAGAAACGAAATAGAAAGGGAGTCTAGACTTGTTAGCCTGGTTGGGGCAGAATCACTTAACAAATATCCTTGGTGACTCTGTTTTTACGTTGTTCAGGTCAAACATCTAATCCAAATCTAGTGGCTTTTCCTAATCATATCTAGCTTTCTGAGAGATGCAATAAAACACCAACAACAGTTTTGTCAATCTCTACCCAGATCTTTAATATGCCATGCAGCTCTTAGAAGCACAGAAGAAAACCATAAATACAACTATGAAGGAATGACATCATGTGACCCCTAGTGCTCAGCCACTGAGATCCAATGCATTGCTGTAGAGGTTCCGGAGGAAAAAGGTAAATGCAAGCTGGAAGGGTTGGTAAGGCTGTAGGTAGGTGGTGGCCTTGAGTTAGGCCTGGAAACCCACCCAGGTTTTGACTGACTGAGGGGGAGTGGGAAGCATTAGAAAAAGAGATAGTTTGAGTGAAGACCCAGAGAGATAGTTTGAGTAAAGGAGTTCAGAGAGTGGAGTGATTTGTTCAAGATCACAGGACCAATTAGCAGTAAAGTCATAAAACCTTGCTTCAGTCCAGGCCTCTTTCTAATTATTTGTGCTACTGATGACTCCAAGGCCCTCACAGGGTGTGGGTTAGCATTTTGCTAACCTAAGGTGAAACATAGAAGCATCCAAACTTAATCGGTAGATATAGGAAATTCAGAAACCCATGCTTAGTCAACACAGACAACTGTTACCTTGCTTTCATCTATGCCCTGTCCCTCTTTGGC
>NW_006368038.1:0-843 GCF_000327345.1 Myotis davidii
TTTTTTTTTTTTTTCAGGTTAATCCTAGTAACTCAAAAATATTTATAAGTTTTATGGGTAGTGAGGGTGGGGATGTTTTCAGATTTTTCTGTAATAAGCTGTTATGAGAATAGTCTTAAATATTTTCCATGGTCAAAAGAACCATTAATTAGCACATGTGAGGGCAGTAGAGTGTATTTTGTTGCTTAAAGGATTATGCTAATATGAGTAATGTGAATAAACACATGTAATTTACTCCAAGAGGTTTACTTTATATGTTTGCATAGAATCGTAAAAGCAGGAGGAATCTTGAGAAGTTGTTTATTTTTTTCTCCACTTTTACACAGACTGCTTCTCTAGCAATGCCCTCAACGTCTTTTCTGAAATATTAGACCCTTCAAACAAGTGCTTCCGGTGGTATGCAGAATTTTTCCAGCAACCAAAAGCTTCATTCAGTTTAAAGTTATTTTCTCTACATGCAATATGCTTTTCCAATTCCCAGTCACAAATAAGTTATTTAAAGTGCTGTTTCTTTAATGCAGTTTTACTAAAGCAGCATTTCCCCACGTTTGCTTTCTCTCTGAGCACTGGTACAAGGAGATACTATGAAAGAAAAGTTTCCATGGTTACAACATTTGGCAGCTTCTGCAAACTAAGGGGCCCTGTTGGAAATGATCTTTGTGTAGTTATCACAGTCTCTGAAAATTGTCTCCAAACCACATACTGTAAAGAACAACTAGGACACAATCAACAACTAACATAAAAAGCAAACTAGTAAGTGCACAGGTATTCAGATGTACAGCTGGTGGAGAACCATTGCTGTCTGTTTAATTGTTTTGTTCATCCTCACCTGAGGATATTTTT
>NW_006368039.1:0-843 GCF_000327345.1 Myotis davidii
TCCAGAAATTTTTCATCATCCCAAACAGAAACTCTGTACCCAGGACATGATTACTCCCAGTTCCCCTGATAGCCTGTGACGGTCAATGGAAGTTTCCCTGAAAAACAAGAGGAAACAAGTGCACAGATCCTCAGTTTACATTAGTGCGAAGAACACTGTGACTTGTGCTCTTTTAAGGAAAAAATGCCAATGACACGCCACATGTTGGGATGAGAGAATCCATGCAGTTGCGTCTGAGTGTGCTGCTCCTGCCAAATCGGCAAGATGACGGTGATGTTCCATTATTTCTGTGATGTCCATGTCTAGTTTTTCGGTAAAAGAAAGGCCACTGATACTGCCGATGGACATCTCATGGCATCAGTCTAGCCATCACACACTCACTGAGTATCTGCTGTGTGCATGGTCAAGTGCCATAAACAGATTCATGACCTTCAGAGGAATTGTAATGTCATCAGGGAGAAGGACCTGGGCATGTTGATCTGTGGCCTAAGATAGAATGGAACCAGATCTGCCTTACCCCCTGATATGTGTGGATTATATCACCTCATTGTACAGCTCTTTGCAGCACTGATCACATTATCATTTTACATTAATTTGAAAGTTTTTTACCATCTGACTGTTCACTCCATAATGGTAGAAACTTATCTGTTTTTGCTCATTATTGTCTCTCCAGTGTCTAGCATAGTTCTTGGCACATAGAATGTGCTCAAGAAAGATATACTGAGTGAATGGCTACTATAATCCAATATAATAAGAGGGTAATATGCAAATAAACCAAATGGTGGGATGACCAGTAGGCGTGGCGCGCAGAGACCAGCAGGGGGCAGATGCTCAATGCAGGAG
>NW_006368040.1:0-843 GCF_000327345.1 Myotis davidii
ATGAAACTCAGGAGAACGAGAAGAGCGCTAATACTGCTTCTATTGTCTTATTCTGCTCTGGGGTGAGTCCTACAATTATGTAACTGAAAATCTAAAGCATTGACAGTAATTTGCGGAAAGCAAAAGCAAACAAGAAACTTTATCTAAATGGTTGCGTCCGCAAAGGCGACATCTGTTGATTGATTCATATGCACCAGATTCCATTTAAGCCTCTTTCCATGTATTCATTCTTTTAATTTGCACAATCCAAAGTACTAGTATTACCTCCTGTAGGTACTAGTGACATCGCCTCCTCCTAGGTCAGAAAATCCAAGCACAGAGGCATTAAGTAACCTGCCCAAGGTTGCTCCCACACCTAGGGAGTAGCAAAGCTGAGACCCCTGTCTTCTGAGCCTGTGCCCTGCAGCACGAAGCTATACTGTTTTTCCAGAATGATGGAGGATGACGATGATGAGACAAAGGAAGAAGAAGCAGCCTGCCGCCTGGAAGCAAGAGGGGATGTTTACTGCAAAAGTTATTGTCAGGGAAGCTTAAGCTCAGAATTTGGAAATGATCTGGAGTAGGGTTAGCTATGAGTCATCTGGCAGCTTTCTTTAAATCTGCATACGGAGCTTCTGATAAAACAAGTTCTCTGCCCACAGGAAGGTGAATTGGCTCCTGTTAACTTGATTCTTTCCAAAAATGAGCTAGAACTCCGGCAGTCTTTGTCTGACCTGGACACCTTCGGAGGGAAAGCTGAACCAAAGGGGACTTTGAGGGCGTCCTGGCTCCACCACTTACTACTCGTGTCACCTTAGGCGAGTCGTTGACGCCGTGGTTTCACTGGAACTGGGATTACAAAGC
>NW_006368041.1:0-843 GCF_000327345.1 Myotis davidii
AAAAAAAACTCTTCATTTCTATCATTTATACTCAGAATCCTGGCTTTTGAAAATCAAATGCCAAAAATTTAATAATTTCTTTGTTATTTTCATACTGCTGTGCCATCCATTTCTTGAGGCAATCAAACATTATCTATTTCTGCCTGAGTGGAGAAGAAGGGTCATGGATAACAAGGTCCTGGAACAGAAAATACACTGGTTAATATATAAATGGAGGAGCTTTTTTTTCCTACAAAGATACAAAGGAAATAAAGAAGTAAGTAATAAGGCAGGAAAAGAGGCCCAAGAGCTTTAGTAAAGAAGAAAGAAGACTGAAAGAACTCTTTACTCTCTAGTAATGAGTGACAGGCTGTGGTTTTGAGCAGCTGCATTTAGTGGATCTAGAACTGATTGACAGCTCTAAGGATTGGCACTGGAGGCTGAAAAATGGCTTTTATTATAGACGTGTTCATTCTCCATGGTAGCTCATAGCCCAATGGGACTTCTCACCTGCCTGGAGGCCAGAAACACGGATCTTTGACTTCTTTTTTAAAAACTTCAAAAGAAGTTGTGAAATGCAAATAAGAATAAAAATGTGAACTCAAAGGATATGATTATTTTAAGACTGAAGAGGGGAAAAAATCAAATTTTTTACCATAAAACCAGTGTCTCCTCCTTTACCAAAATGAAAATTAGCTGCTGCTGATTTTGGTTTCAAAATATCTTAAATTTTCAAGGCAACCACTCTGGTTCAGGTCCTTGGTACCCCATTCCTTAATTACTGCCTCTTTCTGCCACTTAAGACTCACATTCTTATAAATATACTAGAGGCCCTGTGCACTCGCCTGGCCCGTGGGGATTGGG
>NW_006368042.1:0-843 GCF_000327345.1 Myotis davidii
GTTTCTCTCTCTCTCTCTCCCTTCTTCTCTGAATCATAATATATATATATTAAAGGGGGAACATGGATTACAGAAAAAGTCTGCCTGCCAGTAGAGGGCGAGCCACTGAATTGCCTAAATGACTCCATTTTCAACAAAATTTGGGTTTGCTGAAAAAGAGTGTGCAGATGTCAGCCATGAATGACCTCAAGTAGGCCCAAACTTGGACAACAGCAAACTACTGAAAGGAGTTCTCGGGGTCAGCGTAGTGCTGGATAGTCTCCTATGACTGACCTTTTCCGAACAGTGTTCTCTCTTCCTGAGAAAAATACCTACAGGGCTGCGTCCTCCATTGGCCCTCGGGTCATCTCTCAGGACAGAACACCTCTATTTATAGATGTGAATTGTTGTTGCTCAATAAGGTTACTTAAAATCATAGATCAAGTTTTGCTTTGAGCTGATCTCTTTTCTAATAGCAGTAAGAGGTTTCCAACTAAAACAGCCGAAATGGGGTGTGAGCTGGCCTCTGTGTGGCCTGTAATTGCCCATCCCAGTGCCCAAGTGCAGCAGACGTAAACTCCAGACTACAGATTGCTCAAACACAGGGACCAACTTCTCAGGGACCTCAAAAAGCAGGTAGACCGGTTCAGAACTGTCCATCTAACCCGCTTAGAAAGTACTGGGCACATAATCACTATGGATTGGCTAATTCCTCAGAACCTTCAAAGGGGCCCAAGACAATCTTCATATTTCAGTAGCCAGAGGGACCCCATCGCTGTAGAGTCTATACCTGGCTATGATGACTAACAACTAAGTTGTTTTTAAATGAATTACTAAGAGGTCACATTATCAGTTCAGCTAATC
>NW_006368043.1:0-843 GCF_000327345.1 Myotis davidii
CTGTTTAAAAAGTTTGAGGACCCCTATTCTAAGCCGATAGCTAGAGTGTACCAGGTGTCCACTTCACCCTACAGTTCCTATTTCTTTCATTCCATTTGCAGTAAAACTTGCTCAAAAGTTTATGAAGTTTCAATAAACTGAACAGGGTCCCTTGGAGTGAGCATGCGTTTGACAGAGGCAGGTAGGTAAATTACAGTGCAGTGATGGAATTGCAGAGAAGCCCTGGCCTCGGCACTTTCCTAACCTGAGATTGTTTCCAAAGACTTGCATTGGTAGTGATTGAAGTGAGCTGCAGTTCCCACAGGTGCTTCCTGTGGCCCACAGGAAGTCCCTCTGTTTCATGTGAAGTTTTAAACTTTTGTACTGAATAGATGACCTCTTCATAGGTCATATTACTTGGTTATTTTTCAACTTGCTGTTCAGATTTAACTATGTTACTCGGTATTCCCTGGTAAATCAACTGCTTATTTATTTAAAAACATAATTGCATAGCAGTACAGGAATGCTATTTCTAATAAAGTTGTGCTCATAATCACCTTTGTACTCCTGGTTGAATTTGTTCTTGTGATCAGGGGAGACTATTTCCGATGCTGCAAGATCTGTTATCCCCTCTGTGCTTTTGTCATCCTTGCCGCCTGTGTCGTGGCCTGCGTGGGCTTGGTGTGGATGCAAGTTGCTCTGAAGGAGGATCTGGATACCCTCAAGGAGAAATTTAGAACAAGTAAGTGGTCGCATATTTCAGAGTATAATCTTGGATTCTCTTCCAGGATCTAGGACAAAGTGGACCATGCTGAATTAAGGGTTTTGCCCACTGGTAAAGCAATTATACATTATACATTTTTT
>NW_006368044.1:0-843 GCF_000327345.1 Myotis davidii
AAAGACAAATACCATATGATCTCAGTTACATGTAGAATCTAAGAAAACAAACAAATCAAAACAAAACAAAACAAATAAACCAAGCTTGTAGTTACAGAGAACAGATTGGTGGCTGCCAGAGGAGAGGGGGGATGGTAGGGGAATGAAATGGGTGAAGGGAATTAAAAGGTACAAACTTCTAGTTATAAAATAATGTCATGAGGATGTAATGGCCACTCTAGTTAATGATACTGTATTGCATATTTCAAAGTTGCAAAAGAGTAAATCTTAAAAGTCCCATCACAAGAAAAAAAATTTTATAACTATGTATGGTAATGAATGATAACTAGCCTTATTGTGGGGATCATTTCACAATATATACAAGTATTAAATCATGTTTAATACTTAAAACTAGTATAATGTTACGTGTCACTTATAGCTCATTAAAAATACAAGGGACATCAGAGAATAGATAGAAAGCATTTTCTTGGCTATGACTCAATATTGGAAATCTCACCCCTAATTGATGTATAAATTGAATACAAAACATATCAGGACATTTTTAAAAAGAAAAAGAAAGCACTTTGTTATATTGCCTACTCCTCACACATCAGTCGGAACATGGAGGTCTTGTCCTGAGAGGTGACCTACATCTACTCAGGTCACCTCCTTAGAAACTCTCCTCTGAGAGAACTGTCATCCCCGAATGCAACGCCTCTTTTATCTCACAACCACTGAGAACACAGAATATGAGGAAAGACAGGGGAAATAAGGTTGATAGCAACCAAGGGCAGAGAAGGAGATGAGGAGCTGGGACTTTAGGTTTTATTTTAAAACTAGAGGCCCGGTACACAGATTTGTGCA
>NW_006368045.1:0-843 GCF_000327345.1 Myotis davidii
AAAGCATTTCTTGAAACTCCTGTGATGAAGCAGCAATGGATGTAAGTGTGAGCTTTAGAATTTTTGAACAGAGCCATCTTCATCACTGCAGTGAACCTTTGAAAATTGAAGATACCAGGCTCTTTCTTCCATATCCTCTTTGGTCAGCTTCAGATATATAAGCAAGTAGACATCTTCTTAGCATTCATCCAATTCAACAGTGGAAAACCAACAGTGTGGCATTTTAGGAGCTGAGGCATTGTTATTATCCCACAGAAGATCTGGGCATTAAAAAGTCTCTAAGTTCTATTCAAAGGTTCTTAGTCCACATACAAAAAATATTCTAAAGCAATAGTGACCTTTAGGGAGTTCATTTGGAAATGCTCATTTAAAAGGTTTCACTTTTCAGGAAAGATTTACTGCACCCTATTGATAGGAAAAAAAGGCTTTGTCCTTCTGAACATTTTCAGTTTGACAGAATGATTTTTAAATTAAAGCCAGACATGGAAAACAAATTTCTCCCCCCTCCCCATTTTTGTTTTTATTCTCATTTCAAAGCAAATTTAAAACCTCATTGGTTTATTTTAAAAAATAAGAGAAGGAATGATATAAATATGTGTCTAAGGAAATTTTATATATAATATAAAACAAGTTCAGTGGTTTTCACTAAAGATAGAATTTGTGGTTCCATGGATTAATCTTTGTTTCATGTCAGTTTATCTAGAAATTAAATAACTGGTAAGAATCATAACAGTGATGATCACAACTACTATTTATGAAGTGTCTACTGGGTTTCAGACATTGTGTTAAATACGCGCATGTATCATCTATGTTAATCATAACATCTATCCAGTAATGTAAACA
>NW_006368046.1:0-843 GCF_000327345.1 Myotis davidii
CTTCCTCTCTGAAATCAATAAACAAACAAACCAACCACAGGACTCTCAATGTGTCATGCTTAAAACCAGACACTTCCTATTCCTCACCATCTTATTCTCAGTAATTTGTGCCATATACGGTTTAAGCAAAGGAATTACATTGTCAATTTAATTACAAAGAGCCAATTTGACTCTTGCTCCTCAGTCAACTCTTGGCATTAATACCCTCCTCACTCACCCTTCACATGGCCAAAGGTAACCCCGTTTATGCCTCTCCTTAGATTCACTGGCCACGGTGCTCTAACTTTTGCTACTGATATCATCCTTGGCTACCAACCACATTCTTGTAGGCCACAGAGGTGGGAAAAAGTAGATTTCTTTGAAGAAGCAGTTGGGATTTCAACATGACTTTCACCAAAGGCTGTGCTGCTATAGTATTCCACCTGCTTAGCTCACAGTACCCAGCACCATGGCTATTCCCATGTTTATGGAACAATCCAGTCTTTAGAAGAGCTTCCCTCCGTAGTCCTTGCCATGGCAGTAGAAGAATTAAAAATAAACTCTGATATTTGATGGTCAGAAAAAGCAAATAAGTGATATAATGCAGTTCCCTCTGGTTATACTCGAAGCTACAAATACAAACATAATCACACAAAGATTAATGTGGACACTATAGCTGTAGGTAAGCATGACCCAATGATATTTACATATATATCCATAGCCACTCCAGGAAAAATGTCTCAAAAGACATCACTTCACAGATATGTCGTTAATCTATCCCAAAGAGTGGCATTGCATGGTATCTTCAGATTCCCTGTGTTTAGACCATGGTTAAAGACAGCTGCAAGCATCATTTTTTTTTTT
>NW_006368047.1:0-843 GCF_000327345.1 Myotis davidii
TAATTATTTTTAAAAACAGCAAAATTCTTGCTTACAGCAATAAAAAAATTGACCCAACAAATCCTTTTTTGAAGAATTGATCCTACACACATTTTTAGACATGGATAAAAACATATCAATCAGTATTTTTCCAATAAAATATTCTGCAACTAATAGTAAGAATAAAGTAGGTCTGTAGGTTTTCATAGGAAAATAGTAATCAGTTATAAAATAGAAAGGTAATTCAGAATAGTGTGCATTCTAACTCCTAGTTTAAAATCGACATAACTTCTATCTATATCGGTAGATATACGTGTTTTTAGGTGAGAATTTTCTCAAGGGATCCCCAAGTAAACTTCGATAGTGGGTCTTCTGAAGAGTAGGACTGAGATGGAGTGAGGCAGAGATACTTTTCATTTTGCACCCTTGTATATTATTTGAATTTTTATTATAAGCCTGTGTTGTTTTTATAATAGAAATATTAAAAGGAAATTTATTTTTGGTAATTGGAAATAAAATTGTTCAGTATGTGCTATGGAATGGAAATGGAATCAATTGAAGGACTCCTCAGAAAAACAATTTATCCCCTTAGCGTAAGAGGACACATTTTTTACAATCCAAATTGTCCAAAGATGGAATTTACTATCTAAAATCATCATGCCAATCTCAATAATGGTGTCCAGGCACAGTCTCACAAGACAATCACTTGGGAGAAATTTTATGCAGAGAATCCAAGCACTGGAGGAGGAGTTGGACTAGATGATTTTGGGGTCCCTTACATCTCTCAACTTTTAACAATTAATGTCCTTCCCTAAAGCACCCAAATGGTGTCATGCTTCAGATAATAAGTAACATTTACAAAGT
>NW_006368048.1:0-843 GCF_000327345.1 Myotis davidii
GCCCTACAGAATACATACTTTTGTGTCAACCTGACTCCCAAAGAGAGAAATTTGTCATTAGAACAAGTTATTGACTCCTTTTCTGGGGAGAGAGGCCAAGAGTGTCACTCTAGAGAAGCTTCCTCTGTGTGAAATAAGCCATTGGGAGTGAGGGGGAAGCATTCTCTCCAATAGCAGCCAAGACAAATCATCCTAATCAACACTAGCACCCTTTCCCCCCTTTCTGCTGTGTCATGAGAAATGTGAAATGAGCAGTTCCCAGTGTCCAATTGAGTAGAATCATTATTACAATCCTTTAGTACAAATGTCCCCGACTTGGATAATATAAGAATCTTGGTGTCAGAAGGCCAACATTTTGAGAATGGTTATTAAAGTGCAATTATGAGCGATGACACATCCATCTTCCAGGCTGTATGAATGGTAGGTTATCCATCCTCCTAACCACTTCTACCTGGTGGCTGTGTCCTGTGCAGAGCTTTCTGAAAATCAGGCTTGGGTCTGCTCCCCCTCTGTCAAAGATCCTGGGTGGGATTTGAGGGAAGGTGGCATGAGCTCTCATTCATTTTAATGACTGCAGAATATTTCGTTAGAAGGAACACTTAGTCACATTTTATTTAGCCAACCCTCTACTCGTGGTATTTTTGTTGTTACAAAAGAGCTGCAATGAATATCTCTAGGAAGGCCCCTCCTGTCGAGGAGCGTATAGTCCAGTGGAAGAGAGAGATGTTATGATGCAGAGGAGCAGTATGGGTGAAGGTTTCGGGTGGGGTGTGCATCACCAGCACAGCTCTTCAGGAACTTTCCAGAGTCCTGTGTGCCTGATCCTTAGAAGGAGTAGGGAAA
>NW_006368049.1:0-843 GCF_000327345.1 Myotis davidii
TTTTTTGCATTCTCTCTTTATTCACACTACAGAAATTTCATATTTCCTTCATTTGAGGGTTAAATTATTGCATAAATTATTCTGTGAGGAAACTTCACAAAAAGTCCATCAAATGTTTCAGGAGAAAAGAACAGGCTCTTGAAAATCCATGGAAAGATAAATAGAATTGGGGGACTGCTCCCTTATGAGGCTCTTTTATTAGATTCTAAAGAAGTTGTAAGAACTATAGCTGAATTCATTCAAAGTGAATAGAGAGAGAAGAAAGGAAAAAGTCATTTTGAAGATATGAATATAACTTGCTCATTAATTCTCAAGAAGCTACGATCGAGAATGTCCATTTGAATACTGAACAGACTGTTTATATCATGGCTTATGTGTGATGAGTGAAGGCTTTATGTGAGGTAGTCCAATCCAGTGATGCTTGGGTCATTTCTTAGGACTGCAGCCAGGAGGCATTGCCAATGTCTGCAGTAACCTCTACTTCCACTGCACCATGCAAAATGCAGCCTGTAGGTACTGCAAGACTAATTTCTATAAATCATCATTTTCGTAATAATGTCTCATTGTAGAAGGATCACCATGAAAATGCTCAGCCTTATCATATTCAAATTCATTGTGGTTTTGAAGAAAAGAGTGAAGAAGTAAAATGGAGTCACCACAGTCAAACTGCTAAATTACTAAAATCAAGTAGGCTAAGGTATGAGGAAACAATTATGTTCTTGCTTTAACTAGCCTAAGAGCTTAAAGGATTGAACTTTCCAGTTATGCCTGGAGATGATGGATAAAGTAGATAGATGATAGAACGGTAGGTAGATAGATAGATTATAGATAGATGATAGATAG
>NW_006368050.1:0-843 GCF_000327345.1 Myotis davidii
ACTTTTGCTATAAATGACAGCAATGGTCTCCTGAAGGGTCAGTTACTAAGAATGGCAGGACCATCTGACTATCGTTCACCAGGCTCTTCACACAATGCCAGCCATGTTCCTCAGGGTGATGCCAGCTCTACCACCTGAACATCACAACGTCCAGTACACCCCACACTTCAACTCATTTTTAACTTTTTGTCTCTGATATATCTAAAAAATGACAGTGAACTATTTTAAGGTGTATTTCTTTGACGTTTACTTAACCACTGACTTTCTTATTTTTTCAAGTTCTTTTCCCATTCACTCACAAGAACCATCTTTTTAAACAGTACTGTAAACGTATTTGCCGTATTTAAAACACATTTTGCCTACTATTAGTAATCTAACTGGTTGTTAAACAGTATTTTTTTAAACCAAGAATCATATGTACAAATTCATTTCTATTATCAAGTTATTTTTGAAATACATATTCTTTTGGTCATCTACAATAGTAAATATCCTTTCCATCTCTGTTGCCCACACATTTTATGAGCACACCTTCTTTTTCTTCAGCAAGTCAGTGATCAATCACCACTTGGCCCTTTTTATGGTGCTCCTCCCTCAGTTGAGAACCTATCTAATACACCAGAAAAATGTTCTGGGCTGTCAACTGGCTAATTATTACACTGCTACTTAATTCATTTCAAATCCATCAAAAGATTACATGGTAACTTTATTTTCTAAAACTATGTGCCCTGCCTGGCTGGTGTTGCTCAGCTGTTGAGCATCAACCTATGAACCAAGATTTCATGGTTCATAGGATTCCCAGTCAGGACATTTGCCCAGGTTGCAGGCTCCATCCCCAGTTGGAGG
>NW_006368051.1:0-843 GCF_000327345.1 Myotis davidii
AGCGACCAGTTGTTTGGTTGGTCGGTTATTCGGTTGTTCCGTCAGTCTACTTGCATAGTATGGTTTTATATAGAGAGATATTTTGAGGTAAAACATTATTACTGTGTTGCTTTTAATCATGTGTTGGACTGTCCTTCTTACTTTTTGTCCCTCTCTTTCTTTCCCCTCTTCTGTCTCTTCCTCCTTTCCTCTCTCTCTTTTCTTTCCTTTCCTTCCCCTTTCTGTATATTAAACAACTAAAGCATCTACAAACTCTTACAAAGTATTGGGAATACCAAGAGGTGGAATGCACAATTCCTAATCTTAAGGAATTTATCATCTAGTCATGGAGGCACAGGTTAAATTCAAATTCATACATTTTTATACACAGTATTGTTAAAGTTCAAAATCAGGTGGAAATGTGTGGAAAGCAAGGCCTAGTTCAGTGCAAAGAGACATTTCTGTGGGAATGGGCAGTGGGAAGAGTTTCTAAAAACACATAACCTGAGCTACCCTAAGACAGAAGACAGAGCAGGCCAGAAAAGTGAGGTTGGGAAGATATTCTTTTAGTGGGGATTGGAGTCATCTATAGTGACAAAATCAACAAAATAACAGCAGTTTAAATAATAGAAATGTATTTCTTGTTCACTTAAACGTAGTTTGTAGCTCATCCATGTGTGGTATGGTATTCCATCATGTCAGGGAACTCGACTCCTCCTTTTGCTGTGACATCCTTAGCACACAGCTTGCACCACAGTGTCCAGTGTGGCTTCTTAGACGTCAGTCATTATAGGAAGAAAGAAGCACACAGTAACTTCCTTTCTCTCTAAGGCAGTGGTTCTCAACCTGTGGATCACGACCCCT
>NW_006368052.1:0-843 GCF_000327345.1 Myotis davidii
TCGTTGGTGCCAGTGTTAGCCTCTTGTATGTTGTTGTTGTCAGAGATGTTGAAAAAAAATCTTGGTGTTGTGACAGAACACTTGGTTAATGTAAGCTCAGGAGAGGACATGGAGAGAGTTAAAGGTAACATGTATTTCCAACTCTAGAATTTTCCTATAAAGGGCAGAAGAGAAATTATGTAATAGCTACAGAAGTACTAACACATGTTTTATGTATGGGGGAATGATTTAGTAGAGAGTAAAATCTGATGATATAGGAGAGAGAAAATAAAACTGTTATAATGATGCCTTGAGTAGGTAAAGCAGGGTAGGGATGGAATATAGTGAAAAAGTGGAAATGTTTGTTAGGATCATGGATATCCTATCCATAGCAACATAAATGGGGGCAGAATATATGGACAATGGTGCATATACTTTCATAGCTATGGTAGTTATGAATTAGTGAAGTTATTTTTTTCTACTTTTTTTAGTGATATAAGAAGTAAGGTTATTAGTGTGAGTGAGGATAAGGAATAGGTAAATTTTGAAGGTAAAATATACAAAATAATTAGATAGGCAAGCTGATGAGTAAATAAACTATGATTAGCAGTGTTATGACCTACTTGAGGTTAGAAGGTATGGATTTGTCTAGTCACTATCAACTAAATAGGTGTAAGTGTGAGCTAGTTCTAAGATTCAGCATATCTCTTGTTGGTGTTTTTCCAGTATAAGGAAGTAAAAAAATAGAAGCAAGAGAGTTGAGAGTATATTTAAGGGGATGATTATAAACTTTTTACTAATTTAAGTACTAAGGTGAGTAAGAATACGAGGGAACAACCAAGATGGCGGCATAGGTAAACACCT
>NW_006368053.1:0-843 GCF_000327345.1 Myotis davidii
CGGGTCCTGCGGTCTTAGGGAGGGCCTGCACTGGAGCTCCAGCCAGCCACATGGGGACCCTCCTGGACTGATGGGGTCGGGGAGGGTCCTGGGCTTTCTGTGGGGATTGTGCCCCTTGGTGTGGGCAGAGACAGTGGTGAGACCCTCTGCCAGGCCCTGCTGACCTCCTGACAACTCCAGGTCCAAGTTCCTGAGCGACAGGTGGATGCTGCAGAAGGGCTTCCTGAAGGAGGAGGACCTCACCATGAAGAAGCCCTGGTGAGGACATCTCTGAGCAGGGCCACATCCAAGACCTGGGTGCCTGTGCTCTGTCCCACGCCTGGCTGGTCAGCCCCACTGTCTCCCTGTGTGATGTTGCCCTTGACGCCCACCTGCCGGCTCTCAGCCCTCCCTGCCCTGCCCTCTTCCCTCAGGTGGTGGCACCTCAAAGTCCAGGAGCTGAGCCTGTCCACTCCGCTGACAGTGCTGCCCACGGTCACCTGCAAACACACCATCGAGATCCTCCGGGAGAAGGGCTTCGACCAGGTGCCCGTGGTCGATGAATCGGGGTCAGTCTCAGCCACACCCCAGGACAGGGCTGTCTGTCTGGCTGACCTCAGTCCCTCAGGGATGTCCAGAGCGCCGGGCTGCCCACTGGACATGTTCCTAAGCACTGGCTGGGTGGGGGGTGGCCATGTTAACCCGTGTCCCACCCACTGCACTGGGCCGGGAGGAGACGCCTCATAGCCCCCTGACTGACACTTGTCAAATGGAAATACCCAAAGGACTCATTGGCTTACTGTCTGCCACTGGATGGGCAGGTCCAGGGCAGGGCATCTGATCACTGTCATGCCACGCGTGGGC
>NW_006368054.1:0-843 GCF_000327345.1 Myotis davidii
AAAAAAAGCAACATCTGTGAAGTGCAATAAAACCAGGTCTGCCTATATGGTGTGAGGTGGTGAGGTGTGACGGAGGGAAGGTCCTGTGATCTGGAGAAGACGTTAGAGGGCATTGTATTCAGGGTCCCACAGCTGACGCTTCCTCTCAGAAATCCTTTCAGAAATGAAGACTGTCTCCGAGCACCAATTGAGCTGGAAAACCCAACCAGTAACATAAAAGGCATCACTAAACAACTATGTTCAGATTAAAATAAATATCTTAATGTTTTTAGATTTTAATTTTACATGTAAATGTCTCCCAAAGTTGTCATGGTAAAAGAAAGAAGCAGCCAATTGTACAGTTAAGGAGCAAAATATATAATTCATAGAAATCATTCTTCTTAAAAGTGTGCCTCAATATCAAGGCATAGCCAATCTCTTAGGCTTTTAAAGAAAACTCTAAAGGGGAAGGCAAAGATTGCAATTTTACTTAAAAAATTATCAGGTGTTAGTGCAAGTTCCTATTGACTCTTCTTCGCAAGACACAGTTCAGAAGATAATTTTAAGAGGAGCATTATTTAGAGCTTGAATCTAGGAGAAAAATAATCTTAAGGTGAAAACCTGCATATACATGTTTATAGCAGTACTATTCATAATCGCCAAAACCTGGATGCCATTGTGATGGCCTTCAATAAGTTATTAGGTAAACAAACTGTGGTATATCCATACAATGAATACTATTCAGTGATAAAGTAAAAATGAGCTATCAAATCACAAAAGACATGGAGGAACCTTAAAAGCATATTGTTAAGTGAAAGAAGCCAGTATAATTTCAACTATGAGATTCTGGAAAAGGCAAAACTA
>NW_006368055.1:0-843 GCF_000327345.1 Myotis davidii
GCAGGCAGTGAACATGTACAGGGACTCAGAAAGAGGGTCCAGATGTAGATGGCAAGCTGCAGCTTGGCTTTTGTTCTTGGGAGCCCCCAAGGATGAAGTCCCTGAGCTGCCCTTGATGTCTTCCTGTGTCAAAACTCCAGCCAAATGATTCTAATTTTCTTTATCGCAATGTCAGTTGTAAATGAATTTGTATTTACATAAGGAATAACATGTTTGACAAGAACCATATTCATCATTTCAAAATGTTCCCCAAATACTCTAGCAGGGTGACCATTTGGTATAAATGGTATGTCTGATGATGGTGATTATTTCTCAAGGAAAAGAATTCCTATTTTAAGAATCTAAATTTTAGTATGAAAATTGGTTTCCATATAATAAGAGCTAAGGGTGTATATTTTCTACACTGTAAGTATTAGGTCATTCCTTCTCAAAACCCTCTCTAGTATTCTGCTTTTCTTTATCATTTAAACAGTCTCTGTGGGCTTCTGATTTATTGATGCATTCATTTATATATTATTTGTTAGAGACAAACCAGATATCAGATACTATACTAGATGTGAGGGATTAATTTTGTATTTTTGACCAGTATGAGGAATATGGGAAGTCTTAAAAGAAATCAAGTGCTTAAGCACAATAATGATCTTGGTGAATTGGCAACAAATATTAATGGGTGAACTGCTGACCACTAGTAATAGCTTGCTTATTCTTGTGTGAATCACATATTAGTTCTTGACCCAGGAAAGTCAAAGGTACTATGATATGTCTCTGAAGTTTGGAGGCATTTATGGAATCAGGCTGCAAATATTCGATGGCATAGAGCAGTGGTTCTCAACCTGTGGGTCG
>NW_006368056.1:0-843 GCF_000327345.1 Myotis davidii
AAAATTATTGATATGCAAGAGCTTGCTATGTGCCATACACTGTTCTAAGCATTTTACATGGACTGTCTCTCATTTATTCCTCAGACAATCTTAACACTTAGTTCCTGTTATTCCCCATTTTTAAGTGAGGAGACAGAGGCTCAGACAGGTTTTGTAAGTACTAAAGGCTGCGTAACTGAGATTCTTGCCGCCGAGCTCATGCTCTGTAACCATTGTGCTACATAGAAAATTGGTATCTTATCAGAACGCCTGAAAGAGTGCCTGGCACATAATAAGTGCTCAATAAACACCTGTTGAGTGAAAGACTTTGACTTGGATGAAGTCTTCCTGGAGTAGGGAAGCTTGTTCTGGCGGCAGAGGGCTGCTGATATGAGAAGCAGTTGAGTTCCATCCGACAAATGTCTTGCCTAGACAGTGCCTGCCATAGAGTAGACATCAGAGTGGACATTTGTGGAGCGAATGACTCAATCACAGACAGATTGGAAACCCAGCCTGCAGCAGGGGGGAACTCAGAGGGCACTGCGAGGACCAGGGCCAGGACCGTCCCGTCAGCAGGGGCCATAGAGACAGCCCAGGGAGAGGCCAGAGGCCAGCCAGCCCCATCCTTGTTGCACAGCCACCAGGAAGCCCAGTTGGAGGTAGCAGAGCAGGGTCCACTGTCAGCAGACGGGGCTGTCCCAGTTACGGGCAGTCAGGTCAGAAGAGGTCCCAGCAGTGGTGCTGGGCTTGCAGAATCCAAGGGCAGGTAACGCAAAGTCACAAGGTTGCAAGCAGGAGAGGTTCAGGCCGGCAGGAAGGAGAGCCAAGGAGCATTTGGAGCAGCGGTTCTCAACCTGTGGGTCG
>NW_006368057.1:0-843 GCF_000327345.1 Myotis davidii
GTCATAGGAGTACATGACGTGAGCCCTCTCAGCCGGGAGTTCTGTTATCATTCACAATGGTGACTGGGGCTTTAACATGCTGATAAAAAGGCTAAGTGAAAATCACATACCACTCCATTACTTATCACTTGCAAATACATACCTAAAAATTAATGACATTTTAACAGTAACTTAAAAATACCTCTCATTTACAGTTACAACTTATACTATTTAAAACAGGTTGAATTACGTTGAAAGCTCAAAAAAAGGAAAAATGAACTGGATTTTTCAAGTTTCATAATTCAGATCAACTCACTGGCCCTGTAACAATTGGTCTTATAGTCTGAACGCCCGGAGAAGAACAGCGCAGCTCTGTCTTAGGCGAACTAGCAGTTAAAGAGAACAAGAAGGGAGAAATAAATAAAGATGCATAAGAGATTAATCAAAGTTTTCTACTCTTGTTTAAGCCTAAAACTTCAATAAGAAAAAGAAAAATACAGCAATATTTGACTTCTATTTTCAAACTGATTTTGTTTTTATTTTCACATCTATTTAATGGGAAGAAAGTCACATTAAATCACAGCCTTGAGTCTGAATTCATGCTATGTGAATGTTTTGTTACGTGTAAATACACATACATTGACATTCACGACAAAAATATTACCGTTTATTTTTCACAGAACAAGTTCCTGGCACACTCCACTCAGAAAATAATGTTCCTTCGTACTCTAATGTAATCTGAAAAAAGAAGATAAAATAGTTCAAACAAAAACTTTGCTCCAAAATTTTCATCTCATTGTTCAGATGTACGATTTAATTTTCTGGGTCTTTATTAAAGGAACTAGAGGCCCAGTCCATGAAATT
>NW_006368058.1:0-843 GCF_000327345.1 Myotis davidii
AATATTGTGGCCAGAGCAATGAGTTTTGAGATTTTTCTCTCACAGTGTAACGTGAGGGGAGAGAAATATTCTATCTCACTTTGTCAGGGTGCTCTGATGGCTTTGCATCTTGAGGGTTCCAAGACATTGGTGGCAATGCCCACTGGGAAGTTCTGCATAACAGGAGCCATGCTCAGAGTGGAAACCAGAGCCCAGTGGGAAATGGCAGTGATTGTGCAGGGTCCTGTGTTAGATTGTGGGTCTGATAATTGAGCAGATAATGTAGCAGTGATGTATATAACAAGATTATATACAATATAAACAATAAAGGGGATTGATAGGCTTAGTATATGGAAACATCAAGCATTGCAGTGAGCTTCAGGCAATTTGATCTAAAGGTCCAAAGATTTCACTCAGGACTTGATTTCTTCTCATCTCTGTTTTATTTCCATGAAGTCAGCTTCATCTTACAGCTGGCTCCCCTTGTGTTTGCAAGAGGGCCTCCCTCAATTCCTGCTTGAGTTGGGGAGGAAGGGCTATGGGTGAGATCCAGTGCAGGGCAGGAGCTGTAGAGGTGGGCAGCTTCAGAACTTGAGGGCTGCGGGTCAGCCAGGAATGACCTTCTCCTCCCAAATGTGATAAGGATCCCTTGAGAGATATCAAAAAGGGGACCCATATCATCAGATTTGCATTTTATAAAAATCACTCCTTGCCCAGCCAGAGTGTTCAATTGGCTGAGCATCATCCTGTGCACCAGTGGGTTAACAGTTCAATTCCCTGTCAGAGCACATTCCTGGGTTTCAGGTTCAGTCTCCAGTTGGGCATATGCAAAAGGCAATCAAGTGATCTCTCTCTCTCTCTCTC
>NW_006368059.1:0-843 GCF_000327345.1 Myotis davidii
GGAATTCATAAATTTGCTGAATTTATATGTACTACTATTTCAAACATGACTTTAACTGATAGCAATAAAAAGTCAATATATTTTCTACTGAAAGACAAAAAGAACTCTGTACCAATAGATTGCTGTTATTTGTGGAATGAGCAATAATGAAGGGTTTAGCCCTTTAAGGCCTAGAACTGAGAGGTTTTTATGTTAAAATGTAAGATAGTCTCAAAATTGACTTTATGAGTTAGCCGTACTTCAGAAGAAGAAAAATAAAAACATGGAGCAAGTGAGAAAGCATTTCTAACCCTGTTTTATCCAGGAGGTCAGACAATGTATCAGGAAACAGCTGTGAGCTAGAAAAGCTAGGTCAATAGCATCAAAAAATTGCAACTCCTCTGGGGTTAATGTGGTAAAACATCAGGCATTGTATACATTCAGGAGAAAAGATCTCCATCATGCTTTGCTCAAGGTATTTATAGTATGTAAAAGACCTTAAAGGAAGTTGCATATTCTGGTGCATGTCATAAGTGCCAAATTGTCAAGGAAAATTTTAAGGGTTTCATTTAGAAATACAGATAAGGACTGAGAAATAATTAAGACTTCTCGTTCAGAGGCATTATCATGTGGCGGTATTACATTTAAAGTATTAGGAGGGATGTATGCTTCTGATGTTAGTTTTAATCATTAATTCAGTCAATAATGTTTTCTTGAGCTTGTCATATCTGTGTAGAGCAATGTTCTAGTCTCTGAGTGAGATGGAACAGCCCCTGTCCTCATGCAGCTTAAATTTTCAAGGGTAAAGATGGACAATAAGTCATAACAAGTTTAAACAGTGCTAAGTGCTATGAAGGGAGTAAA
>NW_006368060.1:0-843 GCF_000327345.1 Myotis davidii
GACCACTGGCCTAGATGTACTGCTTCCATGTAAAAATGGATCATTGTTGAAAAGGCCCATTGAGAATTGTTTCCCAAAAGGCCTTCAGCCTTCAATGGACTCTCCATCTTGCTCATCTTGCTCAGTCTTACTAATTGATGGTACTACAGAGTTAAGTTCTTGATGGGTGCTTCTGGTCCCAAACCCACTTCATGACACATGATGAAGTTGTTTTATCTCTTGCCTTACATCAAGCCAGGAGATGTTTTCTGAAGGCATATCATTCATTCTCTGTTGCAGTTGGTATGATCTTGATCCAGAAACCTAGTGGGTTACATTGTGATTCTCCCACTGAGACTTTCCATATTCTCCAAACAATATCTGTTTGCAACAGAGGTACTGTTCATGCTACAGCCTAGATATATATGATGCAGAGTCCCTTCAATTTCCGAACTCCACCCAAACTGGCATCCTTTAAGGTCATCTACTATACATGTCAAAGGAATATTCCCAACTGCAGAAAATGTTTTTTCCAGAATTCATAGAGACCTACCAGATATTTTGCCTCCTTATTCTTTTTGTTAGTACAGGGAGATGAGGAATATAATGATATCCTGTGCCTGAGAATATTGGATCCTAAAGATTTTACTGATGTAGCAAGTCTCTAATCTTATGAAAACCCTAGTCAGTTTGGCTCAGATAGAGCTTCCGCCCCAGGGACTGAAGGATCCTGGGTTCAATTCCAGTCGAGAGCATGTACCTCAGTTTCAGGTTTTCAGTCTTGGTGCTTGTGGGAAGCAACCAATCAATATTTCTCTCTGTGTGTCTCTCCTCCTCCCTTTCTGTCTCTATAAACATCGATGG
>NW_006368061.1:0-843 GCF_000327345.1 Myotis davidii
CCGCTGTCCTAGGGAGCCTCCTGTCCTCCTCACCCAACCAGGCTATACTGCCGGTCCAGGTATGATGTAGTGCAAGCATGGCCGGTAGGCCACGAGTTTGACATGCTTGATGTAGTGTTTCCTTTGATAATACTTATTATACTACATTGTAAACTGGCCATGTCCTTCCTTGCTTGTGCCCCCAGCTAGCAGTTTAACAACTTGAGAGCAGCTCAGTTGTTAATTATATATAATACTTAGCACCAGTGCCTGCCACATAGGTGTTTATTAAATATCTTGAATGAATGACTAGGGCAGTTAAAGAAGTCTACAGACAACAAAGCTACATATTTTCAAATAAATTACATACAAAAGAAATAAAAATCGAGCTTTGATTCCACACTCAAAAATCAACCTCTTTGTTGATCTATATTTCCTCTTTGAAGACAAAAAGGAAACTGAACAACTTAGTCTGATGCTGGAAGATATTATGAGTTTATTATATATCCATTTAGACTTTTTTGCTATTCACTTATACTAGTAATATATACATTTTGGGATGTTTATTTCCTGCTTTTATATTTTTATTTAAAAAGGGTTACATTAAGCATAACAGTTTGCAAATTTTGTTTTTTTAAAAAAACATAATAATGTCATCATTCATGACTTCCCAGATTAGTACATACAGTTCTACTTCATTCTTAATTTCACCTGCATAGAATTCTGAAGAGTGGCTATACCACAATTTATTTCTTCAGTGATAGATATTTAGGTCATTTACAAGTTTTCACTCTTAAAAACAATGCTGTACAGACCCTAACTCACAATTAATATGTGTGTGTGTGTGTGTGTGCGCGCGCACGT
>NW_006368062.1:0-843 GCF_000327345.1 Myotis davidii
AAATAAATGAAAGCCTTATCATCATTAATTGAATGACAAAGCAATGTCAAAGATGTACTATTTGATAAGCTTTCTATCAAAATCTTCACACCTTTCATTGCCAGGCATTTCTTCAATTTGTTTCTGTATTGGCTACTCATTAACGCGTTAGATAGATATGATGTGAAAAGAGGACGAAGATGGCCAAAGTGGTCAAGAAGCATCCCAGTTCACTGATGTAATTTCTCCTGACAAAAGACAAGCCTTCAGTCAAATTGTTCTTGCCAGGTAAATTGGCTGTTAATTTGGCAGAACTAGGCCTGAATAAAGGTTGCTTTAAGTATAGTTCTTATCACTAGAAAAATAGGCTTAGAAACTCAGTCACCTCAACGTTATACTTAGATTGGATAATTTGAGTAAGTAGTCCTTTTATCAAATTCCATCATTACATTTATATTTCCCATTCTAAAGCAGGGTCATTGTCTCTCCAAGTTAGATGCATTTGAAAACTTCCAACAGCTCTCTTGCACTCACAGTTGAAGTCTTCAGTTCTTTTTAATTGTAAGGAAAGGATACATTTTTGGACTGTTTTGTTAATGCATTTTATTATTTTGCTTGCTAATCAGGCACCTACACCAAGCAATTCTGCACTAAATTGGTGCTCTGTCCACACTTCTATTGGAAAAGTCAAGCCCCTGTTTGCTGAAGTATCCCCATGCCTTTATTCCAAGTGTCAGTTGATGAAGATACTGACGAACTTGCCTTCTTTAGAAAACACAGCCAGCTAGTCCCGGTCAGCTGCTGCTAATAAACTGGGGACAATGGCGGGTGTTTTATTTTGCTGACTGATGTTAATATGAATTA
>NW_006368063.1:0-843 GCF_000327345.1 Myotis davidii
ATCTAGATGTGAGCCAAAGCTGCTGTGTATTTGTCTTCTATGTGGGAGAATTTCTTTCTGAATGATACTAACAAAGGGAATGCAGAGGCAAACTTTTGGAAAAAGGGCTGGGTTTTGTTGACAGTGCATGAGGCCTGGTTCCAACCATAGGTAACTTTTGCATTATTCTCAGACCAGTAGTTATCACTACTACTAATACAACTAGTACGACTTTGATTTAGTCTTCTGTTACTTGCAGACAAATGTACATTGGTTCATCAGTAGTATATTTTGACTCATTAGTGGTAATGAATATACTATTGTCAGAAGACATTAACAGTGGGGCACACTGGTGGATCTTTCTGCACTATTTTTACAAGTTTTCTGCAAATCTAAAACTACTTCAAAATAATATTGGAAAAAAGTATCCTGCACAATACAAATCTGGTTGTTATGTCACACTCCCCACGGATGAGTGAACCTTCTTGCTCTTAAACCTACACTTAAGTAAAAAAGCTGAAGGCATGCATTTCTCTAATACTCACAGTTAGGAATCTGTGCTCTTTGAACCTATATATAGAAAAATGTCCAAACACTACTCCATATGGTCAGTTTTAGGCAAAAACTTTCAATGAAGAGGAGATGAAAGGGAATTAAAAACAGAACATTACATCCAGTAATTCTGATTTATGATCTGCTAAACAATGATCCACTTTATAACTTGGTTTTCTAATCATTCTAGTATCTGCTCTATTACCATTACAAAATAGTATACCTAGAAGTAGGCA
The DNA here is from genome assembly GCF_000327345.1 of Myotis davidii. Taxonomy (NCBI): domain Eukaryota; kingdom Metazoa; phylum Chordata; class Mammalia; order Chiroptera; family Vespertilionidae; genus Myotis; species Myotis davidii. Next base: position 768 of record NW_006368063.1, read on the forward strand.
CTTATTCAATTTTCCCTATCAATATTGTATCAATCAAGCATCGATCCTATGTAATAAAAGCCTATATGCTAAGTGT
>NW_006368064.1:0-843 GCF_000327345.1 Myotis davidii
TTAAATAATTGATCATATAGAAAGTTTCTTGAATTTAGAAATAGGTTGTATGCATTGTGGTCATATTTAATCTTTTAAACCTTTTATTCCTGTTTTCCTTCAAATTAGCAATGTTTCACAAACATGTTCCTCACTTTTTTTAACTGTATATCCTTGCTCATGTGTAAACTTCCACTTAGGAAGAAACGCTACTCTTCCACTTGCTCTTCCACAATCTCTCTATGTGGGTTCTCTCTCTAAGGCTTCATTAGTAATGACTACTTTTAATAAGTCTCCCCAAAGTCAGACATATTAAATATGTTAACTCATCTGACCTTTATGACAACCTTGTAAAGTAGGTATTACTATTCCCATTTTGAAGATAAGAAAACTGAGCTTCCAGGAGATAATTAACATGCATCGAGTCCTCTACTCAGCTTTGCTCTTTCTCTTCTCTGTGTCTCGGTAACACTTTGTACCTTATGCTTTTATGTCTCTGAGCCCCTCCCTGATGGCCATTAGAAATGTTATGCATACTTTCTCTGTTTTCCCTCTGAACCTGTAACCAATTTGTATTTGTGAACCTTTGAGTTATATGACATTGGTTTCCAGGTTTGTCACCCCTAATAGGTTGTTGGCTTCTTGAGACTAGGGTCTGTAATCTTATTCATCTTGGTACTGTTGGCAGTCAGAAATATGCTTGCCAAATAGTTGCTTAGTACAAGTTGCTGAATGAATTTGGAATGAATTGTGCCATCATTACCTATGTATCATCATAACTTGTCTAGTTAGTCTTCATACACTGTAAATTGCTTGAAGACAGTAATCAAGATTTTATCTATAATAATAAAAGGGTAATATGCT
>NW_006368065.1:0-843 GCF_000327345.1 Myotis davidii
TTCTTCTTCCTTCATCACTTCTAATCCACCACACCTTCCTTCAGGTAGGTTCACATGCCCCGCCCCACTCCACACCTTGGCAGCCTCCTTTCCTTTTTGAGCCAAGAATCTCTAACTGCTTACCCAGAACGGCAACATAAGCCTTGGTTGAATCAGGAACAACATCCGCAGGGAGTTCCAGGGAGATGGATTCTGCAGCCACTTTTCCTGTGAGAGACAACAAAAAGGTGAAACAACAGAAGGTAGAAGGTGGAAATGGTGGGGTTCTCAAGCCCAGACCATAGGAAAACTTTTCATAAGAGTTTCCTGGATCCAGGGCTTTCTGTTGGATGGAGACAGATTTTTAAATCTATTCATGGTGATTCTTGCTGAAAATATATCCCAAAGAGAGTCATGGTTGTGTTGTACATTTTCTCTTCCTCCTCCTGCCTCCCAGCTAATTGGCCCCTTTGAGGATGGCACCTCCTGGATGCTGCTATACCTTTTTGTCCTGTATATTCCTTCTTTTGCCTAAGAAAATCTCTTGCCTAAGGGAATCCTCACCACCAACACCTCTCTGAGTTCACCCACCTTTGGGGCACAGCAATGAACTGTGTGTCTTCTCCACAAGGACTCCCTCAGGCTGACAGAAAAAGAAACATAGATGAGTAAATATAATGAGGATGAATGTCAGGGCAGGTGGCACTGAAGGTACAGGCAGGGAAAGGGAAATGGGGAGGAGAGGTGCTTCCTGTCCCCTCCGGGCTTCTATCAGAGCTGGAGCTACTCTTTGTAGCTCAGGAGGACTCCACTTCAACCCAGGGATGGGCATCTCAGTAAAATTCTTTCTGGGCAAGGACAAGA
>NW_006368066.1:0-843 GCF_000327345.1 Myotis davidii
CTGAAATCAATAAAAATATGTGTTTTTTTTAAACTACATAAATAAATAGTTGCATATTGCCAGTGGCTGCCATATTGAATAGTGCAAGGAGATAATGGACTATTTTCCTTTATTGGGTATTTCTTACAAAGTGAAAATTAAACCTTAATACATTTTACACTCTCTTTTCTTAAATGCCAAATCTAAATGTTAGCATATATCACTGTAAATCATACGATTTGACAATCAAATTACCATCTCTTATTAAGTACAGTCTAAAACTTCTTGTCTTTTTCACCCCTAATTTATTCAACACTTTATGTGACATGCCTGTTCTAGGCCCTGGGGACATAGGGAAGGCCCCTGTTTTCATAAAGTCTTTTTATTAGCAATTAAATCCACATTCTAATAAACTAAAATGTACTACTGTTACAATTCCTCTGAGAAGCTCTCTTTGTCCTAGTCCCCCAAAACTGAAACTTTCTATCAATTTACTGTTTTCAGTTAGGCCTCATCAGAGCCTTTTCATATCAGTAAATCAGCTCAGTGTGCACCTGTTTATTACCTCACCTGGCCTTTCTTTCAGCTTTCTTTCCATCTGCTCCCAAGCTGGTTCTTCTCCCGAAATTTCCTTTTTGGTTATGTGACCTTGGGCCACATGTATTTGTTTTCTCTCACAGAGTCCCAGTGCTCTGATGTGTTCCTGCTTCTCTTTGCCATGAAACTTTTAAGTATGTCATTTTAAGAACAGGTTAAATTGCAGTCAAGTGTAGCTATAGCAAAAGATAGATGAATGCTAAAAAAAATGGTATTTACATTATAAAATAACTCCTACATTGGCAGTTGCTCATGTAAACATTTGTT
>NW_006368067.1:0-844 GCF_000327345.1 Myotis davidii
AAAACAGACAGTAGTCAATGAAAATAAAGTTGCTTTTGTTTATTTTATCCCACCATCTGTGCTTAAACACTGGGACAGCATTCACAAGAACAAGGCTGCTGTCACAAGGGGGCACCGTTTTCTCAATATAGCAGCACTGTTATGAAATGCACATACACCTGCGGACTTGCCCTCCTCACACTCTCAGTACCGTTCTTACCACAGGCAATATTATCTGTCACGGCTCTGACACCACCACTGTGGTGGGTCTGCCTGGATTCCAGGTATAATACACATTTACAAGAACTGTTTCCTCAGAAAAAGGAAGCTGTGGTCTCAGAAGCAAAGGAAGACACTGGTTTGGTGATGTAAAATTTTGAAAAAGACATGAGAAGGATATAAAATTGCAATGCACCACAAAACCTACAGTGCTTCTCAGGTGACAGAGAAATTGCTCCAATCGATTTTAACATCCCATTAAGGCCAGCCAGCAAACCAGAGAATGTGTTGTCTGCAGCAATGGAGCATTTCTCTGGAGATTCGGCCTTGGCAGAATAAATAAAATGGGGCAATTCCTTCTATTAATTCAGTTCACTCTGGCCATTGATAGGAATAGAGAGATTCCTGAAAATCTTACACTTGGGGGAAAAAGGCTACTATTTCTAAATAGAAGTTGGAACAATATGACTGATAAATGTTATGATATATCCTCAGGTTAATCAAAATATTTCCTTCCAGCAATAAATAGAAAACGTTGAGTAAATAGATGAAATCTTCATTATGATGTTCAAAATAGTTGAGCTAAAAGTATAAGCATTAAATTGGGGGGTAGAGAGAGATGGATGAGACATGTCATTCCCCAACT
>NW_006368068.1:0-843 GCF_000327345.1 Myotis davidii
GCCAGAAGGTTGAGAACCACTGCTTTATAGGGTTAGCAAAATGAAAGCTTTCTAACGTAGCTTATTAGTCAAATTTTACTCCAAGGGTTTGTGCCTGTGGGTAAGTGAGAGTATGGAGGAGAGTACTAAAGGGAGTCAGTCATGTAATAAGTTCTTCTTTGCTCCTATTATTAGACAGAGCAGACCTATAAATAGACATCTAATTATAAATGCCCAGGAAGTCAATGGGGATATGAATTGGAGCAAAAGTCCGTATCAGAGAGATAAATTTGGGATTCATCAGCAATGAACATCATAGATGAAGCAGAAAGAATGAAGGGATTTCACTGGTAGAGAAGAAGGAATATGCTCTATCAGACACAGGGCCCTCAGATCCCCAACAAGAACCAAGAAATGAAATGTGTTGTGTCCAGGCTACAAGTTGCCGATCATCCAGCCCCAGTGGTCTGACTCAAGGCTACCCAAGAGAATTTCATCAGGCTTATCTTACATTTTCAGGCCCAGTGATAAACTGCCACACATGCTCGTATATGAATAGCGAAGCAAAATGTCTTCGTGGCGAGGGATCCTGCACCATTCAGAATTCCCAGCAGTGCATGTTAAAGAAGATCTTTGAAGGTATAGTGGGGACTTCATGAGGCGATCTTTGCCAGCAAACACATCAACCAACTTGAGTATTTATTCATGGGGAGTAGTTGGGTGGTGGGGAGGAGGAATCAAGCTGTGCTTCCCAGAAACTTGGAAATTCAACAAAACCTTATCCTTTCAAGAAGTAAGAGTAGAATTCCAGCTACTGATGGAGAGATAGAGTCCCTTCCCAGCAGGTCTTAAAGGAGGCAGGAA
>NW_006368069.1:0-844 GCF_000327345.1 Myotis davidii
CCACTGAGCCACACCAGCTGGGCTGCCATACTATTTTCTTATCTCCATTTCTACTTACCTCCTCTATTCTCATCCTAGTATTTTCCTTTAAATCCATTCACTCAGTAAACTTAGCTTTATCCTAAGCAATAACCTCCGTGAAATCACATGTTTGATATGCTAATTATATTTTTCCAATACACATTAACATAAATGTGTGCTTATTCCAATAAACAATGCTCCTCTGTCCATCCAGATGTGCCTCGCTTCTCTCACAGTCTCCACTCTGTGCCCCCCCATTTAATCTGGGGGACAGGATGGAGGGCAGGAGCCCTGACCACTCTGCCCATCATGACAGGTTTCTCAAGGTGACTTGGAGGCGGCCAGGCCCTGGGTGCCCACTGCCTGAGTCACAGGGCCTTCTAGGAGAGGTTCTGCAATTTTCCATTTGTTTTTGTTTTATTTTTATTGTCTGTTTTCTTATCAAAGTTTTACTTCACATGGTTTAAAGAATCAAATAGTTCTGCAAGGCTAGTTATGGAACATTTAGTCATTCACGCCCCACCTCCATTTCCTTCTCCCAGAGGCAAACACTTTCAACTCTTTTGGCTGATTCTTTTGGTATTTACTGCCTTATCATTAAATAACACACTTGTTTCTATTTCTTGATCTTTCGGTTTTAGGCACTATCTGTTGACTCCCACCATGACGAAGAAGATTTAGGTCTCACACCCCCCGCCCCAGCACCCCGGAACACATATACATGCAGACACCCACACACTCAACGCCCTGTGCCTCAACTTCTGCCCATCCTTCCAATATGGTTGTGATGTTTAAAAATGTCTTTTTATTTTTAATTGTGGTA
>NW_006368070.1:0-843 GCF_000327345.1 Myotis davidii
CAAGTACTGATTATTATCTTTTCAAAATTTACTGAGCACCTGAGAAAATAGGAACATGACATTTCAAATGCATCAATTTCAATATTGGTATTACTGGGCATTATCTATTAGGCTTTCTACAATTAAAGGTTGAGAAACAAATGTATACTGAAGAAAGGTTGAATCTGATATCTATAACTGAGAAGATAGGCAAATAAAGCCAATTATTCAGTTTATTTAGAAAAATTAACATGAATTCAGCCTTTCATCTGACTTGTTTTGTGTAATATGGATGAAATCAATTACTAAGCCTAAACTTTCATAGATTATAATTTTTAAAACCTTGTGAGGGTGAGCGTGGGGGTGGGAAATGGACATCTATTACCAGGACCTGGGAAAACTATAACATATAGCGGTAGAATGAAATGTAAGCAACTGAAGAGAATATGGCAGGCTTCTATGTGCTGCTATGGAAATCTTCAAAGTATAGTATAGTTGAAACATGGCTGTGGAGCCAGACTGCTATTGGCCATAGGCAACTTACTTAATCTTTTATCTCAGTTTCTTGATCTGTAAAATGAGCATTACCTTAACATACATCCCTGATGGTTATAAGGAGTAACTTCTCTTCCTCCTTCTCTTCCTCTTCATTCCCCTTCATATTTTTGTCATCTTTATCATCATCATTGTCTTGTTGAGTGACAAATGAAAGCTTTAGATCATTGTTTCTAAGGCAGGATGCTGTTTGTGCCAATAAAAGCATGTGAGTATATACCTGCATACGTAAACTTGTATACTTACATGCATAAACATTTATGGAAAAATAGATTACAAAGTGTTAGAAAGTGATTACCTCTGAAGAGC
>NW_006368071.1:0-844 GCF_000327345.1 Myotis davidii
ACACAAACACATGCATGCACATTTTCTCCAAACTGATGTTAAGGATCATAAGCCACCAAATGTTTGGTAGCCTGTTTTGGCTCTTTTGGAAAGACTAATTAAATAAACTGAGGATATGCCATCTTTCAGTTAGACAAACAGCATTCAAATGTACAGCCAGATTCTTAAAAAGTGTTTCCTCTTCCTCTATCACCTGTGAAATGTACATGTCTTTAAAAAGCCAGTTTCTTGTGAAATTGACATTGGACAATTTTTAAATAAAAGTGGATTCAAGCAAAAATGCCATGCAATAGCAACATTTTGTACACAAAGCTGCGGTTTTTAACTTTATATTATTTATTTCTATTTCTATTATTGCCCAGCCAGCCTTATAATTAAGACTTAACTTTGGGTCTTCTTTTGCTAAATCATTCCCTCTGTATGATTAAGTGATTTCCAGTCTCAGAAATGTAAATTGTGCTGTCAAGTAGATTTGCACATTGAACATCTGTATGAATCCATCCAATGGCAGCTCCTTCACCTTGACCTGTCAGAAAAAGTTGTGAGCCAGTTATTAAATACACTTCACCTATTTTGAAATCTCAGGCCTCTGAGTGAAATAGATTGGAATTTGAATTCTAGTTGGATTTCTTAATAGCTGTGTGCCCTTGGGCAATTGCCTAGCTTTCTCACGTGTAAAATGAGGACATTAACTGTATCTACCTCAAGAATTATTTTAAGGAATAAAACCACAGTAAATTTAAATAACTTTAATCATCATGCTTAGCACATAGGAAGCATAAAATAAATATGAGTTGATATTTTACCATAAAATGGTAATGGTATGAATCTTATCTAACAACAA
>NW_006368072.1:0-844 GCF_000327345.1 Myotis davidii
AAGTTATTGCTAATTTAAAGAGCTTAGAAACATGGCGTCAAAGGCCAGAGTGACATTTAATTTCAAGATACAATTACAGAGTTTCTTAAAATCACAAGTACCTCACCAAACACCTAACATCCTGAAAACCAATACAAAGTATAATTCCTCCAGGAAAGAAATAATTTTTCAAACAAAATATAAGTTGCCATTTGTAGCTCATTACTACCAACAGCTCCTTCAAATCTCATAACCTTAGATTTTCCAATCCTCTGTGCTTAGCCATAATGGTAATCACCACAGTAACCCAAATGAAGCTATCATAAACCAAAATTTTATAATAATGAAGAAAAAGTAATCCAAATGGAAAAGCAAACCATTTTTCTTCAAAACATAGACTTAATTATACTTGCAAAGTTATAAATTAGAACCAAGAAATCAAAGTAAAATCAGCCTACGGCAGAAATTAAAGAAGACCCTAAACTACAGTTCTGGGTATTTATTTACCCACAAATTCCAACTAAGCAGAAAAACAATCACTAAACAGAGAATGTTGTACTTGCAGTTACTTTTATCTTACAAAAAATTAGCAATAATTCCCTCAAATATACTTCTGAATTGAGAAGAAGATTTTCCCTCTTCAACTCCCCTTCTGTCTGTGGTAGGCAGAATGGGCACCCATGTCTGTGACCTAATCCTTAGAACTTATGGGTATGGTACAGTGCATAGCAAAAGGGACTTGTGGTTATAATTAAGGTTACAGGCTTTAAATAAGGAAGATCATTCTGGATTATCTGGCAAACCCAATCTAATCCCATGAACCCTTCAAAGCAGAGTATGTCCTCCAGCTGAAAGATGAGGAAGG
>NW_006368073.1:0-844 GCF_000327345.1 Myotis davidii
GCCCGCGGGCCGTACTTTGAGGACCCCTGCACTATATAGTACTTCCCTCTGTATTGGCAACTTACTGTCTTTCCCTTCGTTCTGTCTTAGAAAAAAACTGTCTGATAAAGGTCCAGGCCATATCTAAGGATTCAGCCTTCTTTGTAAAGAGTTGCTTTGCTGGCTAGAAATTTAAATTGAGCTATTGAAAGAGTAGCTGGAAGCGTTTTGTAACACATTGTTACATCTATTACAGGTGTGCCTAAAGCAGTTGCAAATTGTATTCAAGAAATAGAAGCCATTAATGAAATGCAGTGGGGTCTGAAAGATATTAATAGGGGCATGGCAAGAGTCACCTGCAGTATAATGTCTGTTCATTCAGTAAATATTTATTGAGTACCCATTATGTGCTGGGCCCTGAGCTAAGTGCTGAGGCGTCGGTGGTGACCAAGCCAGACACAGCCTCAGCTCTTATGAGTCTCATGATTTACCCGAAAAGAAAATAGACATTAAACAATCATTACAGAACTATTTCACTGAGGAAAATAGCATGAGGGAGAAAGAAGCACAGGATGTTGTGAGATTGCATAACAGAGGGCAGTGAAAGCAATCTGGAAGACCAGTAAAGACTGGTATGAGGAAACCAGTTAACTAACCCAGGGTGACAAGTTATCCCGATATAGGATACCCAGTGACAACCAAAAATCAGGTGAAACAAGGAATGAAAAATATGAGGAATTTGTATTCTATGTAGCACCAAGAAGATTGTTGGATCAACAGTGGCCCACCTGTTGTCCTTCTTCTGGGTTTAATAAAACCATTTGTTCAAGAAGCAGAAGAAGCCCTGGCTGGGTAGCTCAGTTGG
>NW_006368074.1:0-844 GCF_000327345.1 Myotis davidii
GCACAAATCCACTGCTTTGTCGCAGTCATCAAGAAAAATCATTTTTAAAGAAGTGCATTTCCAATGCCCCCTAAGCGTGAATCTTTCAACACTGCCTATAACATCAGTCTATTAAGAAGCACCCTGAGTGTGTTATGTATGTTTTCTTTTGCCTGCTCAGTGGAAGCGAAGGTTGCTTCTTCTGGGTTATTACTTCTAAGGTTGACATTCTAGCTAAATGTTAATGATTTATGTTCATATAGGGTGAATCATTTCAAATAATGACGTAAACTATTTAGAAACCAACCCTGTGATTAGAAAAATCATTTTTAAAGCAGGAAATTTGACATTCTTGATGTAGCACAGAGTGATTTATCGTCCCATATGATTAAGAAGTTGCTGAAAGTGGGAGAGAAACAACCATCATAAGGTCATGATGCGCCTGTATTGTTTGGTTGAATCAGTGCTGAAGGAGTCTCATTTGCATTTTCATTAATCTCGCCACGTCCAATGTGGGGTCATGTTTCTGCCGAAGATGACTTTCTGGAATGCACATCATTTTCTGCATGAGGGATTGCTGTCATTAGTGATGAAGCTGGGTCCATGCCCTTTCCTTCACCCGCACAGAATGGATTCCTCTGCAATGCTTCTGGAATTGCCTCATCCTCTCTACCGCCTCAGCCAGGCTCCTTCCATCTATGTCTGAGATAAGACAGCAATCTTCTTGTTGGTTCCTTGACTTTAACTCTTCTATTTCCTCTGCATCAAGCAGAAACATAGACTCATGACAATTGTGGCTCTTCCTCACAGTGAGAGGCTAGTAAGCCAGGACGAGCAGAATAGGGAAACTGAGACAGATAGTTAA
>NW_006368075.1:0-844 GCF_000327345.1 Myotis davidii
CTGGTAAAATGATTTTATTATCTGTAATATAGAATGTTATACATAAAATATATTATGTATGTGTATATGCAGAGTAATTGGTGATAAACCAGCAACGAACAAATCTCTCCTAGGTCTTAGAGCTAACAAATAGTAGGTCTAATGCTTAAATCCAGGCTTTCTAGATCAAAAACTCCTTGAAATTTACCACCACTTCTTGATTGACATAAAGAAGACAAGATACATTTTTGAGATATTCTAGAACATAATGGGCAGTTTGTGGAAACCAGCTGAATGTGGAAAAGATCTGAAGTAGGTAAATAAAATGCCCAGAACAATCAAAGAAAGGAATTGGGGTAATCAGAGGAAATCCTAGTACATGAGCATCTCAGTAGTGAAGCATTAGTTAGGAAACAGAAACATTAGCTGTTTAACACATGGAATTTAATATAGGCAGTTGGTTACCCTGGTGCTAGAGGCTGGGAGAATGAAAGAAAAGACAAAGAATATAATTGCAGGAAGCAGCTACTACCCTAGAGGTGAGGGAATAATGGGAAGTAGCTGCTGCTAACAGCCTAGAAACCTTGAGTTTCTGTGGGGCTGTGGCTCAGAAACCTGAGGAGTGAGTGCTGCTGGCTGCTTCAGGGACTCAATAAAGCTTGTTCTGTGCATGCAAAGGCAAGCTGCATGTTAGAACCGACTGCTGCTAGGGTGGTGCTGACAGGAATAACAAACGGCAAGAAATTACATTCGCCCTTCCTCCTACTTGACAATCTCTCTGTACTGCTACCCATAGGTACTAAAAGGAAGCCAGTTATGAAAAATAAATGCAATTTGCAGATTATTTACAGATTCTGCTTTTTTT
>NW_006368076.1:0-844 GCF_000327345.1 Myotis davidii
TGACACTCTCACCAAGATGATGAATAAGGCAGACATGATAGAAAACGAGGCTTCCTTTGCCTGCAACTCCCTCTTCGAGCTTTCTGCCGTAGATGAGGTTTTCCATTACTTTTCCTCGGCTTCCCCAACTTGTGATGACACCTTTCATGATCATTTCCAGCCACTTTCCTGTCTCTGTCAGCTTTCAGCAATGGCAGCTTCTACTGGCGTGCATTAACTTTGCTTCAGATGTTCAAGTGAGCAGCTACCCCTTCCTCTCTAGTAGGGAAATGGTGTCCCACCATCCCTGAGCAGCTGGAGAAAAAAATTCTTCTGCCCGACACCTCTTCAGTGTCTTTCTTAGAAGCAGTTCTATGAAGTCTTTTGTCCATAGCTCCCTTGCTGTACAACTCTCAATGAATTCATTCAGATATTCATCCAGTGCCACTAGGAAGGCACGTGTGCATGTATGCACATATTGATGTTATTTTTTCCCCTTTAAACTTACTTTCATATTGAATTCTGAACTTGCTGGTAGAAGCACTGGTAAGTTGTCTTCATTTCCTCAAAATGTGATCTCAAGAAAACCAGAAAATCTCAAAGAAGCTCATACCCCTCATTTGTTCAAATGAAAAGAAATCCTAATGACCTCCAGAGCCACTGGAAACCTTAAATAAAGTCAGATGAATGTGAATATGCCCTGCAAGGTGAAAATTACAATTTCACTATAAGGCGGTATAAAAACTACAATCACAGTAGCATCCATCTATTTCCTCTGCCTCGATTTTCTTCCTCTTAAGGATCACATTGTAACCAAAAAAAACCCAAAAAAACATTTTTTGAGGGAGGATAGTTAAGCTGAAGA
>NW_006368077.1:0-844 GCF_000327345.1 Myotis davidii
ATAAGATCTTTGGTTAATCTCTTCCCACCCATCCCCATTCCCTCTGCGATTCATTAGTCTGTTCCATGTTTCCATTGAGCATCTGCTCCCTAGTGGTCAGTACATAGCATAGCTACCGGTTAAATGGCTGAACGGTCACTTAGGCTTTTATAAGTATAGATATTGTCAGTGTTTCCTTCATATCTCTTTTCATATCTTCAATTTATTTTTAAATTATTCTGCTATATTAACTATAATAATAGAAAAACACCCCTCCATGCCTTTGATTAGATTTTCACCAGTGAATTCTGTGTTTTTTGTGGTTTTTAAAAAATTGCACCAAAATTTCTATTTCCATCTCATTTGGCTGCTTTCTCATCACATCTTTAAGATCTTGAGCTCATGTTAACATAAGGTTTAATTTTATCATAGAAGGCACCTTAGGGGATATTTTTCTGTAACTTGTCACTTCCAAAGATATACATTCTTAATCCTTTTTTTGCAAATTTATGTACTGTTCTGTAGTAAGCTTTCACAGTTGTCATATTATTTCTTTGCAGTCTATTCATATTTAATCCAGAAATTTTAACAGAACATGACCAGGTATTCTATTTACTTTAATATAGTATAGATCCACTAACATTTCCCATGTTTGACTACTTTATTTTGTCCACTTTCAGAGATACACACTTTTGGGAATTGTGTTGCATTTTAATTTTGCTGTTACCTGGGTGTGGGAATGAGATTGGGAAGAAATCTTTGGAAGGTGCCTAAAGGTCTAGTTTGCATAAGGCTCGCTTTTCTCTTTTATTTTATTTTTTTGTTTCTTTAGTATAATTTTAATTGATTTCAGAGAGGAAGGGAG
>NW_006368078.1:0-843 GCF_000327345.1 Myotis davidii
GTGGTCATAATAATCTGGCCACTCAATGTATAGCTATCCATCTATTTCAATATCCAGGTGACTATTTTTCAACTGGATAATGTGACCTTGTAATGTTTCTATGTATAAACAACCTGATCATCAAGACTTTATTCTTGTATCTCTTATAGAAGTCTTTCTAAGCCATTGAGAATTCCCTAATTTATGATCTTGTGCCAGTAGCTTTTATAATAATTTGGCAATTATTCAGATATTACTTTGTGACATTTCTTGAGTCATTTTATTAAACTGTTATTTGTCTTGTGTGTGAACCTCTCACCTACATAATAATCATCTTGCTAGCTGTGTCCTTCTCTTAGAACTGAGGTTGAAAATTAGTGGTCCCCGACTCTAACCTGGATCTTTGTACATGTGTTTAGTTTGACCTAATATATTTTCTAATTAGACTTAATATCCACAGAATTTGACCTTTGTTTCACCACATATTTTCCTTGTAATTTTATATGTGGCTTTCATGTATTTAGTTCTCATTTAAAAATGTAATAGCATTCAGACCTTCACTCAAACCATAAGAGAGGGCCTTAATAATAACCTGGACCTAATAATTCATTCCTTTCCTTCCTCCACCAAATGTGATTCCCATTCTGTATCCTTTGTGTTCATCATTCCATTGCTTTTCTTTGTCTAAAGTGATATTGAATATGCACACTTTATGACTTTAAACTTTACAGAAAGGTAAAAGATGAAGTAAAATATGTGGTAACTATAGCTTCCATTTGACACATTGTTAAGCTTCATTTGTATCTTTCATATTCCTATAATTCATTTGTTGTGATCACAGTGAACTTAAAAGCACTTGAAATA
>NW_006368079.1:0-844 GCF_000327345.1 Myotis davidii
CTTTGGCAAGGTAATTTGGAGTATAGACAGTAAGGTGGCTAGCTTGGTGACAGGTGGCCAGTTAAGAGGCTAACACTGTGGTTCTCAAAAAGTGTTCCCAGGGCAACAGCATCAAGATCACTGGGAACTGGTTAAAAATGCAATTTCATGGAACTCCCCTGGACTTGCTGAATCAGGAAGTGTGGGGTCTGGAGTTGGGGTCTAACAATCTATGTTTTAATGATTCTGATGCATGCTCAAATTTGAGAACCACTGGGCCCTGAAATGGTCCCAGTAGAAAAGAATGAGCAGTTGTGCAAAGGTGGAGGCAGTGAGAATGAAGAGAGATACTTTCAGAGACATTTAAGAGCTATATAAGACTAGGCTATTCACCTGAGAGACATTAAATATTACTCTTATTATTTTTTTAAACAGACTGACTGAATGATGATGCAACTAATGAAAATGTATAACACTGAAAGAACAGTTTGTGTGGGGGAATAGGTTAGAAATGAGTTCAGTTTCGGATACAATGTGTTTTGTAAGCCTGTTAGAACATCTATGTAAAGATGTCCAGTGGGTGGCTAAATATAAGTCTATAGCTCCAGAGAAAGAATTGTGGGTGATTATATAGAGTCAGAAGTCATCCACCTATGGGAGAGAGTTAACCACACAGGAGTGTATAAAATAGCCTCTAGCAGAAGTTTTCAACTTTTCTTCTCCTATGACAGATGAGAAACGGCATTCATATGAGACACTCCCAGGAGTATACCCAGATTGTAATGAAAACCAACATACTCACATATGAACAAAAATAGTTGATCAAATAAAGCAAAGAGCTCCCAAGATGTTTTTTTAAGTATAT
>NW_006368080.1:0-844 GCF_000327345.1 Myotis davidii
ATGAAAACGCCTATCTCAATGCCCTCTCTGTGCCCTCTCTGGCAAGATAGAAGTGGTACCTTGTATGGACAAATGTGTGTGCTTGAGCCAAATAGCACAGAATCCTACACCATACATTGTTGACTCCTACGCAGACTGAAAAGCAAATTGACTTCCAAAAGTGAGCTTATGTTTGAATAAAAGCACAATATACACAAAATATATTAGTCACACTAAATGCTTTGATGTCTCCTCTATAACTAAGAACTAACTGGATTGCATTTAAATCCCTCAGATATAAAGTAAAACATAGATTTAGAGCAGTTTTACAACTTTATGACTATATAAAGTGATAAGTGGTTATTTTTAAAAATAATTTGTGAATCTTACCTTGATTCTAAGGGTCCCAAAGTTTAGGCTGTGACTGACAAGACCGATAAGAAACCATGCGTGTGGTAGATTGTGGACAAATAAAATAAAAAAAGTCCTGGGGACATTTGTTTTGCCTGATTTGGCCCAATCTGTGGACTACTTTGGCTCTTTATCCATGTCAATAGAAATCGTTTTCAACAAAGATATACCTGGTACATTAGGCGAATTACAAATGGTGTCTTAATGTGTTTGATGTGGTTTTTCATTTTTCTTTCTCTGAAGCTTTGAAAAAAATTTCTGGTGATTATTATAACTGAAGTCCACTTGCACCATGGATTTCCTTTATTTCTCTTTAACTGTGATTTGGGGCTGAATCTCCACAAAGGGAAGTAGCACTGGTACTAATCCTAACTTGGCAGAATTATTGGGTTCCACCCCAGCAGTCACCAAAACATTTGGGTTTAGTCAGAACACCAATTCGTCATTTCATAAA
>NW_006368081.1:0-844 GCF_000327345.1 Myotis davidii
TCTTCACCAAGAAAGAAAGGGAGAATGAATGAATACTGGGTGGCCACTGTTAGTGTCTGCCATGAACATCTGTGCACTTAAACATGTTAAGAATTGGATATAGAGGATCATCTGGGTTTTAGATTGAGGTGCAGGAGGAAGAACCACTTATTTTTACCATCTCTTTTACAAATGGAGGAACTGAGGTCCTGATATATCAGATAATACCTGTTCATAGTCATGTAGCTGGCAAGTGATGTACATGATCTGTGTGTAAACTTCCTTTTATACTTGATCTGAAATTTTGATGGGGGAAAATCAAATATGGGGAAAAGAAAACTTCTTAGCGAATATTCTATATTTTCATTTTATAGATATAGTTTAATTCTCCTTTGCTAGTTTCTGTAGGCTTTTTCTATTTAAAAAATTGGATAGAAAAAAACATAAGTGTCACTAATATATGACTGGCTGGTGATATCCAAAAACTTTTAATTTCAGTTTATTCAGGCAAATAGCCTGTCCTAAAGAAGCGTTATTGTGAATACAAAGTGTTCCTTCAGTAGACATTTTGACAGACATGGGGTGTTTTGATTTACTTATGGGGAGTACTTATTCCAGACAGCTAGTGAACTGATTAGCTGTATTCAAAATGGCTTTTAAAAAATCTCCTTATGCACTTGCATGTATTAACTTAAAAGAAAAAGTAGGGGTGGGCACTAAAGCCTATTTAGAACCAAAGAAAGTGGCACAAGCCATCTATTTCCCTGCTCCCATTTGTAGCCACAAGGTAAGATACTCTCATGGCCTGAAACTTTTTCTTCAACATGCATGTGATACTGGTGTCTGCTCTTCTTTTTTAAAATTT
>NW_006368082.1:0-844 GCF_000327345.1 Myotis davidii
GCTCAAAGAGCCCATGCCAGACAGGGCGGTTTGGTTCTCTGGCACATACCTGGAGAGATGGCCCATGGAAAGGGCCAGTGCACTCTCTCCAAGGCTGCTGTAGGATCAGTGACTCCATCCTGCAAGCTCGGGTACTTTTGATTTCTGGTTCGGGTCATAATTGAAGAAGGGACAGAATATATCAGCAGTTTTGTAAGACGACTTCAAACTCTTCAAAAAAATTGCCCTCTCACTTAACATTTTAATATGTATTTCTTACTGGACTGTATAATAGGGTTTACTCTAAACCAATGCGCTCAATCCTGACTGCACATTAGAATACCTCAGGGCCCTTTTCCAACAGAAGAAATGTCCAGTCCCACCCAGTATCTGATTTTAATTGATCTGAGGTGAAGGTCAGAAACTTTTTAAAAGCTTTCTGGATGATTCTAATGTGCAAACCAGTGTTGAGAATAATTTTTCTAAAAACTTAGAATAAGGATGGAAATTATTGTGGTTATTTTTTCAAGTGTATTTCATGTTTTAGCTTAGGAGAGTGAAGAAGGGCATTCATTGACATTATATTGCAACATTTTGATTCTTAGTGTAGAAAGCTTTGAGAAATGATTTGTTTACATTTTTTCCATATTCTCTTCCTTTTTAGGTGTTTTATTTTATTTTTCCCTGTCTCGCCAACACACGCACACAGGCACATACACACACAGGCATTTACAAACACTTCTGGTGTGATAATTGCACTTTAAAAAACTAAGAATATATTATCTATGAAAGTGCCTGTTAGTTATTTCACAATAATCCAAAATTTTATTCTTTCTTTTGCTCCTTTTATTCTTTCTTCACCAAA
>NW_006368083.1:0-844 GCF_000327345.1 Myotis davidii
TTTTTTATTAGAAGTATACTGGCAATATCAATGAAAATATTAACAAGCATATATTTAACATATAATCTTACTATTGACAAATAACCCTACAAGTACATGTATACTATGTGCAAATGGACATGTATAATCAATATCTATCAACAGTAAAATTTAAAAATTTTATATGTCATATGTGTAGAAGACAATGCTATGTAGCAGGAAAAAATATGGTAGACCTCTGTATTAGTTTTCCAAGTTGTGTAACAAATAACCACAAACTCAGTAGCTTACAACAATAGACATTTATCACCTCACAGTTTCTGTGGGTTGGGAGTCCAGTCACTGCTTAGTTAGGCATTCTACTCAGGGTCTCATAAGGCTCCAATGGAGTTTGGCTGGGTTAATTCTCATAGATAGGCTCATTTAGAGAGGAATCTGCAATCATGGCTACTCAAGTTATTGACAAAATTCATTTCTTGGGTTTGTAGAACTGAAGGTCCTGGCTTATGAGGGCTGTTGGATAAAGGTCACCCTCAGCTCCCAGAGGCCATAATGCCTAGAGGCTACCAGAAGTTCCTGTCCACATGGTTGCTTACTCCATCAAGACAGTAAAGACATTCTCTATCAAGCTATACTCTTATTAGCAATGATCATTCCTTTTGGAGTTAACTCTAATACGTGGAGGCATTACTCCCTACTTATAACTCTTTATCCAAACATATGATTGATTTTTAAGAATTTTAAAACCTCATTAAACATTAGCCTTTTCCATGGTTTATGTCCCTGAAGATTTTGAAGATTTAACGTTTGGGTTTTCAGCCTAATTTTGCCATCAAGTTCCTTTTATTCTTTGTAGAGGAAAAAA
>NW_006368084.1:0-844 GCF_000327345.1 Myotis davidii
CTGAAGCACCCCAAGAACTCCACTTCCACTGATATGAAAGTGGGAAAAGGAGATTTCCAGAGACAAAATCAGTTCCATTCAAGTTCTATAGTGGGGGCAGGTGGGGGGAGGCGGGATATGAGGTTACCTCTTGAATCAACAGAAGAAAATAGACCTCTTGTCAGGTATATATCTACCCTGGAAACCCATCAGAACCCAATGGTATAAAACATTTATATCATATAATCGAGCCTCTCTCTTTTGAACCCTTGTTTAATTGAAATCTTGATCATTTGGTTTTCCCAGTAGTTGCCCTCCGTGAGAAAATACACTGGTTAAATTAATGTTAGAATTAGGTCCAATTGGCAGTTATGGTTTTCATTGTGAATTAAACTTTTCTGGTCTATATATTAGTCAAGTGGCTACCTAATTAGCATAAATGGGTTTCCTCAAATCCACTCAGTTCCTGAACTTTGGCAAATTCAAATTCTGAGCTTCTTAGGCTAAGAGCTAGTCTCTGATCTTCAATTAATTCAACACGACAAACATTACCTGGTGAGATATTGAAATGGCCACTGTTTGTGGTGTCTTAGTCTAATCACTTACTGGTTTTTGAACATCAACACCAAATTTAAAGAGAGGTGTGTTAAGGTGATACAAATGTTTTGCCCCCATTTGGCTAGCAGGATAGCGGTACAAATAACCGAATAATTGACTGAGGATAGTAGGGGAGGGTGCTAAGTGACATAAATGAGCCGGCTTAGTAGAATCAGTATTATATTCAAAACATTATTTAAAAATATAAAAGTTTTCTATTTTTATCTTCTACCCCATGTATATATTCAAAGCTATTATTATTTCTTCT
>NW_006368085.1:0-843 GCF_000327345.1 Myotis davidii
CCCCCCATTGGTCGCTTCTAGCCCATCCAACCTAATGTCCTTATGAAACCTCTCTTACTATAAGCCCCACCTTCACAACTGCACTACACTCACATATATGGCTCTGTCATAGGTCTGTATAGGTGTGCTCAAAATGATCCTTTCTCCTACTCCCCGAAGCACCGAAAGCCCATTAAAATTTTCAAACAATTAATTGTAGCTATATGTTAAATGGCTATACAATTAATTTATATAATTAAAGTAGATCCATATATTTATGCATATCAATATATTTTATTATTTTAAAAGAATTACACTGCAACTTATATAAAAGAATAGTAGAGTGACCATTTGAGTATTATATATTCCAACTTATAACAAAAAAACAGGGGCCAAACTTTTCAATCATATAAAAAAAAGGGATTATGATATTGAAGACCTAATAAAAATAAAAGTAAAGGTAGTAAAATTATACTGTACAATGGTTAATACACTGGATTGCAGTAAAATCAAGAAATAAAAAGGTAGTCATTCTGAAGCCTATGTACAACCTTAAAAAATAAGATATTTAGCTAACTTTTATTGAGAATTGAGACTGGGGGAGGGTGGGAGCTGCTTGTCATCCATTTATTTTGTACCTATGTCTACATGTTGGTTTAGATCTATGTCTATATGTACAAACACACTTATACAGCTTATCCTAATGTTGTATCTCCTAGCCTGACTTTTCACCCAATATCTCCCTTCCTTCTGTCTACATTCTTTGGGAACTTATACAAATAGTAATCAATAAATTACCTCCCCTTCCTTTTATTGAAGAACTATAGACTCCTGCTTTATAATGTGAAAGCATTAAGTGATTTG
>NW_006368086.1:0-844 GCF_000327345.1 Myotis davidii
ACACCAGGTAGGGCTGTCGGCATTTTCTTCAGCTCCTCTCAGTAGCCCAGATAGGAACTGCCATTAATTTTTATTAAAGAAGGGGAAATTTCATCTCTGTTTGTTCACCAAGATGCACAGTTGCTTATCTCCATATATCACTCTCTATTTGTAACTCGAAGCCATGCATAGGGCTCACTGAGAGCCTTTAAAATAATGCCGCATACAGACAATTAGGGCAATTTTATATCATTAAAGGAGATTAGTCCTGATTTAATGTCTCTGCTTTTGGACCAACTTCTTAGGGTCTACTCAGATTTTACAGAAAATATCCTTGTTTAGGACAACCACAGAGAGCAAGGGGGCAGGGGCTGGGTGTGGAGGGGGGGATAAAAATGTTTCGCACTGCCATCTCTGCTGTTCATAGTACACAGTGTTTTGCATGTGTGTGTTGGTGGGTTTATGAGGTTATGAGGTCTGGTTAGAAGGAGAGAGGAAAGGGAGGGAGGTAGACAGTGAGGACGAGAGGGAGAAATGCAGGTGGACAAATGGTCGTTTATTTAGTGCTCGTTGCATAGCTTGAGTCTCTCATCCTGACCACACTCATGTCATACTGTTCTCCCTGCCCCACAGATGGGCAAACTCAGCTTTCATCACTTGTCCAAGGTTACACAGCCACTAAGAGGAGGAGACAAAACTCAAGTCCAAAGGTGTCTGAATTCTCAGTCTTCGCTTATTCCACCAGGCCACGTGTGAGATTACCGAAATCACCCACTGACGCTTTCTGGTTTCTTAGCACCAGAAAAATATGAAACTACAGGCAGAAAAAAATTAATGTAGAAAGATCCCCAAAATAGTTTGCAGA
>NW_006368087.1:0-844 GCF_000327345.1 Myotis davidii
TTGTTTGTTTGTTTTTTGTTTGTTTGTTTTTAAATATGTACTTTAATAATAACTCATCTAGCTCCCCAAACAAATCTTGTTGGTATTTTTATTTAAATTGTGTTAATTTTATATAGTAACTTAGAGAAAACTGACATCTTTATAATGTTGAATCATTCTGTCGAGAACAGTGAATGACATACTTTTTCAAGAGACTTTCAGGAGTTTTA
Organism: Myotis davidii; assembly: GCF_000327345.1. Taxonomy (NCBI): domain Eukaryota; kingdom Metazoa; phylum Chordata; class Mammalia; order Chiroptera; family Vespertilionidae; genus Myotis; species Myotis davidii. Next base: position 210 of record NW_006368087.1, read on the forward strand.
AAGTTTTCTTCTGGTTTTATACATTTCTTCCTCTGATTTTTCCTTCTTTGGTAAATGAGGTTTTCTATACCAGTATAACCTCTCACAGGTATGAAGATGATTGAGTTCTGCATATTAATTTATACTGAATATGAACTTTTTATTGTTTGAGTTAATTTTATTCTTGATTCATATAATTTGCATACTACTCCATATCATGTCATCAGCAAATGGTTTTTACTTTTTTCCCCCCAGTTCTTATACTTCCACTTGTTTTATCTTCTGTAACTGCATGGAAGTAGTGGAGATAGTGGCTGTCTTTGCTTTATTCTTGATTTTACTAAAAATGCCTCAAATATTTCTCTATTAAGTGAGAAACTGGTATTAAAACTGAGTGTGTGTGTATGTGTTTTATGTTAAGAAAATATGCATCAATTTCTATCTTCTTGAATTTTCATGAGCATGGATGTTAAATTTTGTCAAACCTTTTTAAATCATGCAGTTTTTCTTATTAGATGTATTAATGCAGTATATCATATGAATTAATATTGAGCTAATACAAGTGGCCTTTGGTCATGAAATGATTTTTATTATAGTATTGCATGGTTTTACTCATTTATTTAATATTTTTGTATAAAATCAGGTTAATTTTTTTT
>NW_006368088.1:0-844 GCF_000327345.1 Myotis davidii
CCAACTTTACTGAACATGTGTCTATATTCTCTTTGTTGGACCCTTTCCCTCAGTGTTTTTCAGAGAATAGACCTGTGGTTTCTAGGGAGTACAAAGTTGCAGCTTCCTGGTGAAGTTGCTCAAACAACCTGGCTTCCCTCTTCACTTCTTTTCTATGATTAATAACCAGCTAATTACGATGGTGTCAGTTTCACCAAGTTTTAAAATTTTACATTTCACTTAGAAAGAAACTGCTTCTAATCTATGCTCAGAACACTCTAAGCATCATTTACAGGCTCTCATAGCATGGACTGAATGTGCTAAGTAATAAAATACATTGCATTTCTTTTTCTTTCCCTGATGTCATGGACATCCTTAAGACTCTGGAATTGAGCGGTGCTATTTTCAGAAGACCATATATGTGTGCCTATTCAAAATCTTTTATTTTACCTTTACCATAATAATATTTTACAGTGTTTTGATATTTTTAAAGTTTATATTTTTCTACTTTCTATCTTCTGAAAGTCCTGTCAGGTTTCCCCAGTATAATCAACTCACTCCACATTCAGATGAGCACATAGAGATCCTTGCTGCCCAAATTCCATTTGTCTACCAAACATAAATGAGTAGCTCTTATTACGGGCTTCACTGCTACCTCACTTGTTAATATGAATCATTTAGAAAAGGAGCAACGCTGTTTCCCAAAATGGTTTTACTGATAACTCTAAGAAAATTAGAAAGTGTTAGCTAATATGACTTTGGGAGTAAGGGATCTTTATAATTATATGTATTTATCTTTATTTTCTAAGCCATTAATCTATGTCAAATGATTACTTGATATTTAATTTTAGCTTCAATAAAAAAA
>NW_006368089.1:0-844 GCF_000327345.1 Myotis davidii
GTGACCTCCTGGTTCATAGGTCAACCACTCAGCAATGCCCTTTTCTTTTCTTACATAGATTAACAAAGCTTTTACTTTACCTTATTTCCTCGAAATACTATATTATTTGTAACAGTATTCTAGTCTAGGCAGTGATAGATGTAAATTCTACCCAGAGGGTCATGGCTACAGCAGTTTGCAAACAACAAACTCATTTCCTGACTTCTCTTGAGACACTAATAAGGCCTTGAATCAAAGGTCCAGTGTAATTACCATGTGTATTTCAGATTAAATAAATGTGATAAAAGCATCCATCTGGCTGTTGATCAAACATGCAAACATGTGGGGAGATGCTGCTTTTCAGTGACATATTGCAATATGTCTATTGTAACCGTCCCTGATGCCTTCCTGTAAATGACTTCCTTACATTTGAGATTACTTGACTTAGACAGACAGGAATATTACTCACTTCTTAAGTGCTGGCCAGTGGGAGTTTGTGAGATGTGGTCCAATCCTATGTTTGTTAAGGAAGACATTAAGAAATAGTGGAGCCAAGTTTCTTTTACTAAATGGCAATTGTGCTCAAACTGAAAAGGCAAACACAATTTCACAAAAACCAAACTTTTCTTGATCACAGAAAAGGGCATGTAAAGAGATTTGAAATTAAGATGCTAGATACATGTTTGGTTGCATTATAGAATGTCAACGTTTTGGTAAATGAATGAAGTATGGATATTTACTTTAGCCAGCAACATCAACAGCACAATGAAAGCATTTAGAGCTAAACTCTCAATTTGGGTTTGAAAATGTCATAATTGTGTCAGTCAGTTATCATCAACATATTTATATTTTCAAGAAAAAAAAA
>NW_006368090.1:0-844 GCF_000327345.1 Myotis davidii
GCAGGAAGCAGCCAATCAGTGGTTCTCTCTCATGATTGATGCTTATATCTCTCTCCCCCTCTCTAAAATAATAAAAGTATATTTTTAATTGATTAGCTGTTCTGATCATCTCCTGTACATTAAGCAAATGATCTTCCCTCCTACATTGACTTCACTTGAGATGACCTTCGTTCAAGTTCTTACCCAGCTTTATCTAATTTAACTGTATTTTTTCTAAATTCAACTAATAGATATCAAACACCAGAATCTAGAAGTTATTCAAAACCTGATTTCTGGAGAAAAGAAATAAATAATTCTATTATTAGGCCATTTCTTCTTATTTTAAATCTTTCCTGGACCTAGAATATTCTCCTATACACTTTAAGATGTGTTCTCTTGCCACTTGTATCAAACATGACATGATTTCTCAAGCAGGAAGTGAAAGGCTCTCTTTGGTGTGCTCATAATATGTTATTTATAGCTTTTATTGCCATTGCTGTAATTTAACCATCTCCTCCTCCCCATGTTTCATGTCTTTTAAAATTTTATAGTCCTAAAGATAGGGACCCCAATTTCAAATGCCAAATGGGCCAGACACCCACAAAAATAAAATGGAACAGGGTGGTGTTAATAACAGTTACCATTTGTTTAACTTTTACCACATTCCAGACACTGGGATCTATTAACTCCTCACATCAACCCTCTGTGCTAGAGAATATTTTTATCCCATTTAAAAATATACTGAAGCACAGAGAATTTAAGTAACTTGCTAAGGAGGAGGAGGCAGGAGTTTAGTCCAAACAGGTTTGCTCCAGAATCTGAACTCTTCAGCAGTAAATAATGCTATGAAATAGACTAGGAAGGA
>NW_006368091.1:0-844 GCF_000327345.1 Myotis davidii
CCTACCTATCTACCTGTCTACCTGTCTATATGGTTGTTTCCTTCTACATACATGTACTTTATGGATTCCTTTTGGCATATCCAAATTTCCAGCATCACTACTCTTATACTTTTGAGTCATTATTAAATAATATAAGGGTAGCTTGAATATAAATACTGCCACACCAGCACAGTTAATCTGATGACTGAGATGACTACTGAGTGACTAATGGGTGGGTAGCATCTACATGGAGTTGCTGGTCACATCCCAGGCTGGACAGAGTGGGAGAATAAGAGACTTCATCACTCAGAATGGTGCATAATTGAAAGTTATGAATTGTTTATTTCTGAACTTTTTAATTTATTATGTTCAGACTGAGGTTGTCCTCAGCTAAGTGAAACCATGGAAAGGGAAACCATCGTTAAGGGTTCCATTGTATCTAGTACTTTGTGCTCAGTCTTTGAAAGAGAAAGATAATACCATTTGATACTAGTCAGAAGATTGTATTTAATTTAGTCATCATTTGGCTTCACATTGTTTCTGTATTACTAGGTTTTGGCTTTGCATTTACATTTTTTATGACTTCTTGGTATCACCCATTACTTCATGCCATAAGCATCTTTCTCTCAAAACATCATGTGTAGGGCTGGTCTGAAATAACTGATGTTCTTGGAATTGTGTCTGTAATAAAAGTCATATATATGGTGGAAGGAGAAGGATGTCGTTGACTGATCTGAGGGTTACATGCTATTCATGGTTGGATTTTTGCGAGATCCATTTGACCACTCAGGATTTTTGTATTGTATCTCAGATAGCGTCTTGGGATATACTAATATCCTACAAGTGGGATCACTGGGTCAAATGG
>NW_006368092.1:0-844 GCF_000327345.1 Myotis davidii
ACATTTACAATGGCAAGTGTAAGAGGTTAATATGTATTTAAATTGGGATCATTTGTTTAGGAATTAACTAGGTCCATGCTTAGTACCCATGCAGTGATGAGGGTATGTGGTCTGGGAAAGGGGTTGAAGCAGGAAAAGGGGAGGCAGCTTTCCTCTTCTACTGAATCTATGTAGAACCAGTATCATCACACTCCACCCTTCGTTTCCCATGGAAATTGAAGGGCCAGTAGGAGGAGAGTAGCATTAGACTTAAGACTGTGGCTTAGGATTCAGTCAAGGAACGTGGGCTTGAGTGCCAGCCCTCTTATTTACTATCTCTGTAACCTCTGAAAAGTTCCTTAAATGTGCCTCAGATTCATCTGAAAACTGGAGAATGTACCAGCTTCCCTAGGATGTTATGATCATTAAATAAATCTATACACATGAGATGCTTTCCATAGTCAGCGAGTAAATCCTCACACAGCAACAAATCATAATAAGCCGTATCTTCCACTACTGGTTGGATGACAATCTGATTATTGCGTTTGCTCCTCTATGAGATTTAGAGGTGTGGGGAGTGGGAGAGAGAGAGTAGTAAAAAGCTAAAGAACCGTAGTATTTTTGTATTCTAAAACATATGAATTGCTCTTTTCTGTTGTTTAGCAATCGTTTTAGATTAGCCCTATGATGAAAAGGGAAATTGCAAAACATTTCATCAAGTTTGAGAACTTACATTCCTCAAGCTCCTCTTCTCCACTCTGATCTCCATCCCCATCCAAGCGCTTTCTCTGAGAACTAGCCATACCTGGCTCATTGTCTATTAGACCACCACTACAACAGCTCAGAGAAGACACAAAACCTAAAT
>NW_006368093.1:0-844 GCF_000327345.1 Myotis davidii
GAGAATGAGAGGCCGTTAGTTGGAGGTTAAAGTTAACACGTGGAGGTTGTATTTTCCACATGCAGTTGGTACTAATTGGGGAAAAGATGGCCAGGCAGAGGAAGTAGAGACTTGGGGGCATGTGGAGCCCAAGGAACAGTACTGAGATGTCCTAGAGAGTTTGGTCCTGGGAGGGTGGGGATGGTGCTGCCTCAGATTCCGCAGGGAGAGGCCCCCCCAGAGCTCAGGTGCTGGCTTATTGCTCACTGCATCTCCCAGGTCTGACCACAATGGCTCCCCAGTAAATGTCTGTAGGTGTCCTACAGAGGCAGAGATGCTGGTGTGAAGTGTGAGGAGCAGGGACTGAAGGACGATTTGAAGCAGTCCAGGTTGGTCCACGTGTGCTAGAGAGAGGAGGATGAACCTAGGAGAGCTCAGGAAAGGCCGTTTCTTCCCCAGCAGTTAAATGTGATTCGGGTATGCTAAAGCTAATGACTAGATCTTAAGCCAGTGGCTAGATCCCAGCAGGGTGGGGGGAGGACAGATTGGCAAAGGAATGTGAGCCCTAAGGGACAGGGAACTGAGTTTAGGTTTGAGCCAAAGGTAAAGTATTGAGCTTGCACCTAGAATGACTGTGCATTGTGGTAAAGTGTGCAGTATGCCTGGACCCTCTGTGTGTGCTGGACAGTAGCAGACAGGATAAGAAAGGAAAACCAGAGTGGGTCATTGTGGGATTTGGTGGGAAAATCTTCTCATTCATATCCTCAGGCAGGAAAATAGACATTATGAAGAGAGATGTGAGCCCCAGTAAGGCCTGGTCAGATCCTCCACTGGCTGTGGTTCTGGACCAGCCGTGGGCAAACTA
>NW_006368094.1:0-844 GCF_000327345.1 Myotis davidii
TTCCAGGCAGTTCTGAATGATGATTGTTCTGTAATTTAGATGTGATTTTGATGTACTTGTGGGAGGTCCTGAGTACAACGTTTACCTATGCCACCACCTTGACCAGAATTCTGCATGGATTTCATTCTTGAATTTACTATTAACCCACAGAGCAATTTTTATCTTCTTTATACTTGCAAGTTACTGATAATTCCATATTGCTTCTCTTTAAAATCAACTATTACCAATTGGTCTTTAAATATGCACTGAAACTTAATGTAATATTTAATATACACTTAGCAAGATATAATCATAATTAAAAAAACTTTATTATCACTAAATCAATTATTAAACTACACAATCAATCTAAAGTTTGTCTTAATAACAAGGACCTATGCAGCTTGCTAGCTTAAAAATTACCCTGTAATTGGAAATGCATGAAAGAACAGTTCCTATCCGTTTTAAACATATCATTGTGTCACTGTTTCCAACTTGGCCCATTTGTATTTTTCAATGTATAGCGCCAATGCGAGTGTCTGAATGTATTCTATTGGCCTAAAATCACTACACATCTAATTTACTACTTTTTAGCTATAGGGATAAGACTGATGTAAAGCAAGCGCTGCAAATTTTTATTTTTATTGTGGCTTCCTGGGCCATTACTGTGATCTATGTATAGATAGAATAATAGGCCAATTCTCTCTGATCGATGGCAAAAACCTCAGCATGTTACATAATAAAAAACAGTTCATAGTTTTCTTACAGCATATTTATATTAAATTAATACTCATTAGCTTCTGAATTCTTGACACCTAGAGAAAGTGAATGCAAAAGTCAGTTGCAAATAAATGTCATTATGTCCTTA
>NW_006368095.1:0-844 GCF_000327345.1 Myotis davidii
GGTTTGCCATCACTGCCTTAGGCGGGCACGCAGTAGCTCACCACAATACACAATAGTGTTTAATATTTATACATTTTCCCCCTTAGCATAAATACATATGTTTTTATTTCACCCATCCCTCTGCCCGTCCCCTTTGGCAACCCTCAGCTTGTTTTCTATATCTATGGCTTTGTTTCTCTTTTGTTTTATTCTTTGAGATTCCACTATAAATGAGATCATATGGCACTTACTAGTATCTTTCTCTGTCTGACTTATCTCACTTGCAGTCTTAGAGTAATACCCTAACTGCTGCTTCTTCCATTTATCCTAAGAAGTTCTCACACTGGGGGAAAAATATCTTTTAAAATAATTATTCACTAATTAAATAAATAGCAACAGGCGCCATGATCATCTCATAACGTGAACCTCCTAGAAGACCTCCCTTCCTGTTGGGAAAACCTGGTGGAAAGACAGCCCTGGACTTGACTCTTGTCTCTGCCATTTACCTGCCGAGTCTGAACCTCCGTGGCCTCATCTGTCAGGTGAGCGTTATTGAGACCGGCCTCGCGCGAGGACTAGAGAAGCATCTTGCTCCCTCTTGGTTCCCAGCAGACGCCCATCCCTGCATCCAGCTCCCCAGGGCCACAGCAGATCCACGAGACACACAGAAGAGGGACTCACTGAATTCTGGCGGAGGCAACACCATGAACGCAGCTGTGGTTCTCAAAGAGGAACTTTGGGGCGGCCACAACCCCCAGGGAGAGGCGGGTGGGGGGCTTTGGTGGGAGGGCTGCCTCTAACTTGCTGTGTGAGCAGTGGATCGGAGCAGGTCAGGGAGGAGAGAAACAGCAATACCCACAGGACA
>NW_006368096.1:0-844 GCF_000327345.1 Myotis davidii
CTCTCTGAACTCAATAAAAATATTTTAAAAATATTTCTAGCATTACTTTATTTGTTCAAAACTGCTTCTCCTAACTTCAGAATTAAGTCCTAGATTTTACATTCAAGGATTATACCTGACTTTATAAAATTCTATATCATTTATAAATTAATATAGGCATTATTTTCTGGAACTCCTACTTTCTGTAAAACTAAGAAAATATTTGTGAAAATCTCTTCTCATTAGAAGCTACCTATTTTTACCCAGTCCTGGTAATACATGGTAAATATGGTAGGCCTTTATTTCACATGGCATATTGCCAGTGAAATAGAACTGGGAACACTGCGTTTGTGTTCAGCCAGAGCAGCCAGAACAATGTGATCAGAAAGACAATCTGTTATTGTGCAAGCAGTTCCATCCTCATTACAACTCATGTGTTCAACCAAGTTCAGAGGCAAGAGTCAAGCTAGTCTCTGTATACTAATTAATAATAATGTCAAAGCCAGGAGAGCAGGTTAGGAGAGAGTTTATGAACCCTTATGAACTTAAGAAATGCTAAAAATAATTGGAATCCCACTTTTATAATGAAGTAGATATGTGGGGATGGCGTATATAAGACAAGATCCTATTGCCAAACAGAGAAAGTGTGTTTTTCAGAAAGTAGTACAGGTGTTTATATTAAAATCCCTCATATACATATTGTTTTCCATAAATACTATAAAATCATTGACACACAGATTTGATGTGATTATCTTCATTTGAGAGAAATTCTGAATACCATATATGGGTTTTCCATCTTGACTCATATCAAAAATAAATAGGCAAAGGAAACTGAACACCTTACCTTGTCTATAGCTAAAAAAAA
>NW_006368097.1:0-844 GCF_000327345.1 Myotis davidii
TATACTACAAGACCATAGTAATAAAAACAGTATGGTATTGGCCTAAAAACAGACATATAGATTATTGGGACAAAATAGATAAATAAAGCCACACCTTTATGATCAGTTAATGTATGACAAAGTAGGTGATAATGCATAATGGAGTTATAGACAGTCTCTTTAATAAATGGTAAACATGCAAAAAAATAAAACCAGACCACTTTTTTACACCATATGCAAGAATAAACTCAAATGTATTAAAGGCTTAAAAGTAAACTCAAAACCATAAAACTTGTAATAGAAATCATAAGCAATATACTCTTTGCCATTGCTCTCAGTAATATGTTTTAGGATATGTCTTCTTGGTCAAGGGAAACAAAATGAAAAATAAGCAAGGGGGAGTATATGAAACTAAAAACTTTTGCATAGTGATGAATATCATCAAAAAAATGAAAAGCCATCCTACAGAATGGGAGAAAATATTCGCCAATGATGCATGCACTAGTGGTTAATACCCAAAATATATAAGGAACTGAACAACTTAACACCAAAAAATCCCAACAGTACAATTAAAAAAAATGGGCAGAGGAAATAAGTAGGACTTTCTCCAAAAGGGACCTACAGATGATGAAAAGACATATGGAAAAATGCTCAAAGTTACTAGTCATCAGGGAAATGGAAATTAAAACCACAGTTAGGTATTATCTTACATATCTCACAATGGCTATCATCAATAAATCAACAACCACTAATTGTTGGGGAGGATGTGGGCCAAAAAGAACCCTTGTGCACTGTAGATGGGATTGTAAATTGCTTCAGGTGCTATGGAAAACAATATGGAGATTCATCAAATAAATTAAAAATA
>NW_006368098.1:0-844 GCF_000327345.1 Myotis davidii
GAGAGCCAGTTTTGGCCTGATCCTGCAAGCCAGGCCGAGAGCCCCCACTGGTGCATGAGTTTGTGTCTCCTTCACCCATCCCCTAAAATTGTGAAAGGACAAGCACATTCCTGCAAAATATGCTTGCCAGTGTACATGTGTGCATGCTAGTGATGGTGATGGTGATGGTGGGGGTAAGAAGAGGCAGATGACATAGTTTCCCTTGTGCCAGGCTATCTTACTATCCAGAGTTACTTTGCTCTTCCAACTTGGTGGTGGGAAGACATGACTGTCTGCTTAGCCAGCTGGCTTGAATCTTTGTCTATTTACACTGTCCTATGTTTATTTCTCTGGATCTGGACCCCATCCTTATTCTCCTGTCTCATTTTCAAGTAGAATTTTTGGCATGATTCAGTTCTGCAACTCACTTTGTCTGTCTCCCATAAGCTCTCTCTACCTGGCTCATAAATAGACTTTATCTAACAGAGTATCTATCGGGTCTGTTCCTCACTGTTGCCTCCTCTTTATCATTAGGTCTGTAGCTTTAATCCATGTTTTCTCACATACTCATACTAATTCTACTCCAGCTAACTTGACCCAGTTCCTTCTCAACAGGCATTTATGGTCAGTAGAGAACCCTGCTGGGAGCTAGAGTCTACTATTCTATGGCCACTTACAAGTTGTATGACATTGAACAGCTCACTTAACTTCCCTGAAGTTCATTTTATCTCTTCAGTATTAATGGTTGTTAGATGTCCTCCTTTCAAAAGTTTAAGTAGAAAAAGATACATCAAGGCACTTAACACAGTGCTAGTCAGAAAAGGTGTCCAATATGCATTAGTTATTTTTCTAATCTTTAAAAAAA
>NW_006368099.1:0-844 GCF_000327345.1 Myotis davidii
GGAATACATAATCCCCCAGACAAAGGAATTCTCACGCTTTTGGCTCATGTGGCTCTCTTGTTCCTCCGGCTTTGCTCCTGCCTGTGTTCCCTCGACAGGCATATGGCCCTGTGGACTCCACATGCAATGAATGGACTTTAGGACTATAGCTGGGAACACAAACTAACCTAGCCTGATGTTTGGTTAGACCATGCAAATATGGAATGGAAACTTTAGGCAACGGCTTTAATCCTAGTTCTGCTGAAGGCACAGATGGATTTTTTCCTTGGCAGGACAGAAGGAAATGGAACATTGGAAACTCGGGGGCCTAATCCCACACAAAGAAATATCACTCATTCTCCTATGAGAGTCTCAGAAAATTCATTTTTTTGTGACAACATAAGAACCCCATTTCCACCAGCAATAGATGGGGACACAGAGAGCTCCCCACTGATAACACACATGCACATCGGGAATCCACAGAAGCATGAAAATTCCAAAAACAGTGAGGCATCATTAGGTATATATGACATTTTTGGACAAAGGAGAAAGGGGGCAGTGTATTAGATTCAAGAAGTGAGGATTGTGATTTACAGTTAGTAGCCAAAGAGCAAAACACACATGGCAGGAAAATGCTTGCTTAGCAACTCAGAAACAATGGGGCACAGGGGTATCTAGCTAACAGGCACCTACCAGAAGCCCTCTTGTTTATCATACATAATTCAAATTGGGCAAAAGTGGCATCCTAAGCTCTCCTTCCTGAAATAGGTTTTTCTGCTGAATCTCTTGGGCAGCAAAGTAGTGAGAGTCAACAGTTTTTCCTGAACCTTGTTTCTTAATAAATGGCTTAAAACGAATATCTCCA
>NW_006368100.1:0-844 GCF_000327345.1 Myotis davidii
AAAACAACAACCCAGCACTTAAAAATAATCTTGAACCATTCTACAATAGCCAGTCTATTGAATGTGGCATGATCTGTAAGCAAAACTGCATGTCCTCAAAAGGGAGCCATGGCACAGGCATGAAGCACACATTTTTCCCAAGGTTCGGTGCAGAAATGATCCATAGACGGTGGTCTCAAGCAGACTTGGACAATGAATGCACTGCAGAAGAGCTGGGCAGAATTACAGATGACTAAGGATCCTGGGATATCTCTGGAAAACTTCATCTGTCATTTTACATCTGGTTCCTAAATCTTTAATCTCAGTGTAAGCAGAGGAGATTGAGCATTTGAATATTCATTGTTGAAAATTTGCATAGCCCCTCCTGGACTCCCTGAGTTGGAACCTCCTTTTATCTCTGACCCAGAACTCTGGAATGTTATTTTGACTAAATTTCTTTAGCCTCTCATTGTCCACCATGACAACCCTAGTGCCTCTCACCGATAGGAGGCCAGGAACGTGCTCAGTAACTACTTTTCTTTGTGAAAGAAGGGAAGAATGAGTAAGCCTCTCTTGCTGAGCCTGGCTGCTATCCTGTTCGCCTCCCTGTCTTCTCCCCACACTGACATTGGGCTCTGTATTGAGAAGTCTTATGACAGCTCATTGTCCTCTACACAGATGTTGCCAATGAGGACAACAGCTGTGTGGAGACCTGGTTCACCAGCCAACTGTTTGCAAATCTCTTACAAGAGAATATGTTAGACTCCAAGATGATGGACTTTATGAGACTACTCTAGTAAGCGGCATAAATCATCTCTTATCCTCTCAGTTGCTGGCACTTCTGCAAAGTACAAATACGTTTTTT
>NW_006368101.1:0-844 GCF_000327345.1 Myotis davidii
AGCCAAGGTTGAGAACCACTGCTTTAGACCTTTAAACCAGGTATGGAGGGGAAAGTATGCCAAACCCAGAGTCACCCAGACCTGGTTTGAATTCTAGCTTCACCTCTTCCAGTTCAGAAACGTGGGTTAGATACTTAATCTCCTTAAACTTTATGATTGCATCAAAAAAATGGGAATAATAACGTCTAGATCACAGGACTGTTGTGGAAATGATAATGCCTCGCCTGGTGCACCAAGCTTAGAAACTACCCAGGAAGGGTGGTTGACGTTGGAACTATTGTACCATGTAGAGAAATAACCCTCGGTTATGTCCTTTTTTTCAGCTTTTTTTCAATGTAATTTTTTTATTGTAAGAACATGGTTCGTTCCAGCTATCACAGTGATAATGTGAAAAGGTTTGCTGCAGCCTTCGCTGTGGTTTTATTACATCCTAAAGTGCATGGATATTCTGAGGACCCATTTTTGCAAAGAAGGTAATGGGAAATAAATGACTTAGGCTATAAAAGTCCCAATTTGCAGTTAAGTTTTCAGGAACACATCTCTTCCCTGAAGTGGGGGACACGTGTATCCGAGATGCGGGGGAAAGTCCCCGTGTCGACTTTCTGTTCATTCCTTCCTTCACAACCAGACAATGAAAACAATAACCCAGGACTTCTTTTGCTGAGATTCTCACCTGCAAGGTGCTTTCTCATCCAAGATATGATGTTCAAGGCGGCAAATCTGCTTTTCGCTTTTTTCAATGTGCGTTGTCATTCTGCTCAGAGGACTCCCTCTCTAAGTTCCATACTTTAGTGTGGGGCGTGGTTACAGGGTTTGGACAGGGTCAAGCCTTGGACTGATGAGA
>NW_006368102.1:0-844 GCF_000327345.1 Myotis davidii
ATGAAAATAATTTGCACATGCTAACCTTTTTAGAAACAGTGATACACATGAAGATAAATTATAACAACTCAACCATAAGGATTTTATTTATTTGTTTAATGTACAGTGAGGTTAAATTAGTTACTCAAGAATCCAGCAATTAGCAATGATTCTATGAACAAAATGTTATATTTCATAGATTATTTTCTACTTTCTTAAATCAATCCTTCTTCATAAGAGGATTCAATCCCTTAGAAACTATATAATAGCTTGTGTCTGGTATCAAGATACACAAGATGATTCTCCCTGGAAATTAATTTTACATAATGACATGTAAATATTATTTTATGCAAAATGAAACCTGTATATTTATGACATAGAATGTGGGTGTATCGGGGTTTAAAAGACTAACACTATAAAATGTAAAATCAGCATGATTTTAAAAGATTAAAGACCATACAAATTATTTCCCATAGATTGTTCCTTATGGGTCAAGTTTTGGGAGGAAAATATTTTGACATTTATGGGAAATCTTGAGAAGTGTTTCTCTAGACTACCTTATTTCTAACCTTATGTTATTCTTATGAAAAAAGAAAAGAAATATCCAATTATTTTTCTTGGTTTATGTACACTGACTCTACCCCAATCAGTTGTCTCGGGACACACTCTATCAAGTGCACAATAAACCTTGCCTTATGCCAGTGTCTATAGGGTCAAATACAAATCAGCAAGAACAACAGCTTTACCCTCAAAAGTGTAAAGTCCAGGGGAGAGAGAGATCATCGAGTGAATGTAAAACTGTAACATAATCAATCTAAGAGGCATATGCTCAAAACTCAATGGGAAAATGAAAGAGCCATAGGTC
>NW_006368103.1:0-844 GCF_000327345.1 Myotis davidii
TGTGTGTGTGTAATTTTAGAATAATCCACTCCATTAAATAAACCCACAAAAATTTGTTTATAATTTTAGTGAAATGACTACTTTATAGAGCATTAGGAAGCATACTTAATTTTGACATTATCTTCCCATTATGTCATTTTATAGTTTTTTTTACTTGATTCACAGTTATCAGATTTTTCTAAGTATTAAGCAAGTAAAGAAAACATTGTTGTGTGATAGCGTAACGTAGTTATCATCCTTGTCAATGCAGACTTTCATAAAAAGGAGCAGATATGTTTCATTGTGTTTATTCTAAAACCACCCAGGCTGAATCTTCTGCAGTAATTAAAATGAACAAAGGGAGATGCCGGATATGAAGAGAAATCCTTGTGGAGACCCAGTTAGAAAGCCTACCCTTGATGCCGTGGTGCACAAAAGTCCGGCCTAGTTATCACCTTTTGCTCTTTATTCACATTTTCAGCCCATCATTGTAAAAAGACTGCGATAAGGACAAGGTTTTATTGCATTTGTGTTTCCAACACGGTCACACTACACGCGGCCATTCTTTCTTACTCACCAATTTCATTGCACAGGGAAAGGTTCCGAGACAGGTTCCTCAGCAGGGAGACTGCAGTCTTCTTCACACTGGGGTCACCAATGTGCAGCATCTTCCGGGTGTGCTGCAGGCCGTTTTCCTTCTGGACCACGGTCTGCGCTACTGACATCGGCATCTGTGTCGTGGGACACAGCCTATAAATACTATTGCAACAGACTTCACAATAATGCTGTTTCTGTCGATGGCTAGAGATTGAGCAAGACATTTTCAAAACTAGAACTGGGACTAAATCAGCCTAAAGATACTGTC
>NW_006368104.1:0-844 GCF_000327345.1 Myotis davidii
AAAAAAAAAAAAAAAAGGAACTTCCTGCCATGTGATTTTACCCAGGCAGCAGGTCTGAGGCACTGGGCATGAAGGAGAGCCTTGGTTGTGTTCTTTCTGAGATGTGTTACACATCAGCCTTGAGCTAATTTTCTCAGGCTCAAAACTGTGCCCAAGTTACTCTGCAAACACTCAATCACAAAGTGTCACACTTAGAGATTTAGAATGTAATCCTGTGGTTCTCTAACTGTGCTCCAAGGATCCTTAGATTTCCTCCTTAGTTTTCCATTCAACTTCTAAAAGCAGGTGGGCTGGGGAGCTGAGCACACCCAGAAGTGGGCCTTCATTCCCTCCCTGAGTGATTTTATTCAGTTGGGGGGTTTCTGTATAAGATTCCTTGTGAAGAAAGTTTTGATGCTATAAATTGTTTACAACTAGCCCAGCTCTCATGTTAAAGAAGGAGAAAATTAAGGTTCAGAAGAGCTGTAATCACTCTGCACAAAGCTGCCAACTAGCTAGTCAGCTGACTCCCCCCCAGCACCTGGCAGAGGTGGCCAGGCCCCTCTGAGAAGCTGTATTTTTGGCTTGGTCTCGAGGTTATTGGAACCAGCTCTCTAGTGGCTGCCATCTGGGAAAGGAAAGGGACAAAAATCAGTACTCATTGAGTAACTACTCCATGGCAGACACTGGAAGTATAGACATTCACTTATTCAGAGGAGATTTATTTAGCACTTCTTATGTGCCAACCACTCCGAACAGATACTGCCCCTGCCTACCCCACGGATTCTTTCATTTAAACCTCCAACCAAAGCAGCAGGAAAAGATATAATGTAAGCATGTCAAAGTCAAAGGCTAACACGGACCA